>NW_025946233.1:0-2587 GCF_000764305.2 Hyalella azteca | reverse complement strand
CACATGTTGCATTGTTTTTTGTTGCATTGAGATTTAATTTCTTTTGATAGTATTTTTGAATACTATGCGTCTCTATACATAATTTAAATCACTTTTCCTGTTAAGTTTGTGTACTTACATACATTAAAATACGATTTTTCAAGTGTACGAATATTTATTACCCCCCACTGTACATTTATATAGTAGCAGATATACGTTTGTTATTGTGTGATGGCAATAAGGCCCATTGCCATTCATCTTTAACCCTTTGCATTCATCTTAAACCCTATACCGCCAAATCAGACTTTCAAGTCACCTTTAAAGAAGCACCGGTTTTCTAATAATTTCACGTTTTCTTTCATTTTTTAAAATTCACACAAACAAAAAAAGTCTTAGATTTATTTTTTACATAAGTGGACAAAGTTTCAAAGTTATTGGTCTGTAAATAACCTAAATAAAATTTCCAATTCCCAATGGCAATTTCCAATTTCTTGTGGAAATTTTATTTCAGTTATTTACAGACGGATCACTTTGAAACTTGGTACACATATGTAAAAGATAAATCTAAGACTTTTTTGTTTGTGTAAATAAAAAAATGAAAGAAAACATGAAATTCATGTTGGTGAAAGAAACATGTTGGTGGGGTGGGCATTTTTCAAAAAAATTTTGATTTCCTCTCCCCCTACCCTTTTGAATTTCCTTCCCCTTCTTTCAAAATATTTTCAAAACTATAATGAAATTGAAAAAAAGCTATGACCAATCTCTAGATCTTTCATTTGCAAATTGAACGGTATATCTATCATTGCTGTAGCTTAAAAACTCTAGGAGGAGATAGGTTTGCAGTGACAATAAGTGTGAATGTTCAGTAGAGCGCGGCAAAGTCCCAAGTGCCTCAAAATAGGCATTCACGGTGGCATGGATACAAGACTAGACATTACTGGAGCTGAAATTCAGTCAAGGATGGTGGGAACGACTGCATGAGCACCATCCCACATAACAGCAGCTGGGTATATAAAGATCAGCGTCTTCAGGTTGTCTATTTATGTGCCCGGCCAGTAATTTTTGCCTACCTTAAATGTGAAAGAACTCCCCCACCCCTAACCCTTTCGCAAACTGTCATCAAGGCATAAATCAATATACAGAGATGATTTTGGTACCGTTGGATAGGTCAGAATGTCAGCTTTAAAGTAAGACTAAAAACCGGAGAAGTGAAATTTGCAATTTTTGACCCAGAAATTTGGGCAGTAAAGGGTTAAACCACTTTCAAAGCACGGTGCACAGCACATTTTTTTTACCAGCATATTATGGCGCACGGCACAGATTGATAAAATGACAATATTAATTCCTGCACATCTTCCTGACCATGGTAAAATGGTATTGGTGGCGTGATTTGTTCATAATTCATAAATGTTAATTTGTTGTGTTTGACTTGGAGACAAATTTCTAGACGGTTTTAGACACATAATAACTAATTCTGACACAGCATGGAACTAGACACACACACAGCTTGTTCCAAGCTGTGTGCAAAAATTAAAATTTTCTTAATTAAAAGCTTAATGGCTCTTGATTAAAAGCCTAATTAAGTAGTGTTCAATATTCAATAGTTTTCTAATTCCGAGCTGTGCCATTTTCCAATACAGCTCACACAGCAATTGGAATTCAAACAGAAGAGGGTCGGAATTACAAATTAGTACCTAGAGTTTAAGCGTGGCCGGAATTAACTCGTCTCACAAAATGCCAAATTTAGTCACGCACAGCGTTGGAATATATGGATTTGGTAGGTTTGCATTCTAAAGGCTTTTAAAGAAATATGGCAACAGTTTGTGACATTTCACTGTTGCTGGCACGTAGTGTGGTGTTTTGAGAGTGAGTGAGTGATGTGAAGATTTTTTTATAGCCATTCATTTTTTGCTACGTCCTTAATGTATCGGAATATACTGCGTTTACCCTAGTTGTTATTACATCGTGCAGGATATTTTGGCACAATCATCAAAGTATTGCAGATTGCCAAAGTTGAAAATTTTATGAATCAACAGGTTTGAGGAGCACAAACCGCAATTTTTTCAATCAAACAAAAATAGGGTAAACGCGGTATATTCCGACACATTAAGGACGCATCGAGAAATGAAAGCTATAAAAAAATAACCGTATGCATTACTCGAGTTCTGTTTGCTTTACATGACTCTCAAAACACCTTACTACGCGCCAGCAACAATGAAACGTCATAAAATGTTGCCATATTTATTTAAAAGCCTTTAGAATGCAAACCTACCAAATCCCTATACTCCGACACTGTGTGTGACTATATTCGGCACGTGGTGAGACGTATTCCGACCGCGCTTCAAATTGTACTAATACGTAATTCCGACATCCACGTGTTTGAATTCCGATTGCTGTGTGAGCTGTATTGGAATACGACACGGCTTTGAATTAGAACACTACTGAATATTGAGCACTACCGTAAAATGGGGTAACTTAGACCACTTTTTTATAAATGATGCCATTTTTTTACTAGCTAAATTAAACTTGAATTGAAACATGCAAAATACAGGTCTATACTCTAGCTTCACTCACCATAAATTGCTGGCTCCTGCCTCTCATAGTCTTT
>NW_025946232.1:0-289 GCF_000764305.2 Hyalella azteca | reverse complement strand
AGGCTTTGTTCACATAGCGGAATATGTTGAAAGGAGAGTTTTCGCTTAAGCTTATCATTTACATGTTTAAGGTTTATTCATATTTATAAAACTTTCTCGGCATCAAAAATTTTCTCCCCGGCGGGGAATCGAACCCCGGTCTCCCGCGTGACAGGCGGGGATACTCACCACTATACTACCGAGGAGTGACGATATTAAACAGTACATTTCATGATATTTTTGTATTGAATTTAGTAAATTACAAATTGCATTGCGGTGTAAAATAAGAGAAGATAATACTCCGACTGTG
>NW_025946231.1:0-16767 GCF_000764305.2 Hyalella azteca | reverse complement strand
ATGGGGGAGAAGGGGAGGGGGAGGGGGGGAAAAATGAGAAAAATGGGATAAAACACACATAAAGAAAAACTAAGAGGAAAATGAGAAAAATGATCATCAAATTTTTAGGTATGGTCCTTACGAACCGAATGATACATGTCTGGATGTTGTAGGATGATATTTGTAGGAGGAGATAGATTTTCTAATGTACCCCTTTTTAGCAGTTTTCTATGAATTTCACGTTTTCTATCAATTTTTTCGAAAAATTCATAGAAGTAAAATGTTCTTATTTTTACATTTTACATATGTATGTGAAGTTTCATGATGATCGGATAATAACTGTAGAAGTTTTTCCAGAGGGTAGTCGGTCCCCTTAAAAGAAATGCAATACTCGATTTTTGGAAATATGATGCTAAAATTAATGATCCCTATTAGAATTCAATAGACGTTACAATTTCAGAATTATCTTCAAATAGTTTGTTTCAGTTCGTTTGATTTGAAGTTTTTGTTTGCTTGATCAGAAACAGAAAAAGTTTTTGTTCATTTGATCAGAAACAACATAATTATTCATTCTCTTGCACTAAGTAAACGAATGATTAGTCGGACTCGGTTACCGTCCGCATTGATCATCCCGCTAGATTATGCACCGGGAGCAGGATGCGGAAAAGAAGCTAGGTATTTAATTCAGTTGCACGCTAGCCCACATGATTGTAGTTCTGCTCGTCTGAACTCTAACTTGCGTGTTTAGTGTGCATGATGGGAAACTCTGCTTTGCAGCGTAGGTATAATAACTATAATTACTTAATGAAGTTTAGTTCATTGCGGTCAACTTAAGAGACAAATTTTCATCAACTAATACTTTTTATAAGTCTAATTTTAATTCTTGAGTGAAAGGTGCAGGCATACAACTTCCAAGTAATTGGGTACTTTATAGAAACTGAGCAAGTTAGCGTAAGTGTTTTAAGCCTTTAAGAAGTTCATTTTTGGCCTCAAATAACGATGTTGAGTAGAAAAAGTGGTCTTGGTGGATCAAATAATATATGAACCTTCAAAATTAGAATTCCATCCTGGAGGCCAGGGAGGGTCACGACTCACGAGAGTGGAACCTCTGAGTCTGACCAGCTGTAATGACAGATTCCGCATCACTCATATTGTTTAGATCTGATGGCTCCAGTGAAGGATTGAAACCCTCAAAATTTGCATCAGCACCTTCATCATGCATATTCAAATTCATTTTCTCCACCGTTTTCACCATCTCCAAGCCCACCCCCAAGCTAGGGCCTTCAAATTCTACTGAACTGAGGGCATTGTTTGTCCTATTTGAGTACTGGATCTGTGAGTCTGAGCGAACATTGATCGTCTGACCCCCTGGCAACACCGACATTGGTATTGGCTGGGACATATCCGACTCAGCCTCGTCATCAGTTGATCCAGATAACGAATTACTATTTGCTTTTTTCCTACGTTTTCCCTTTCCCATTTTCCCATGCACGACAGCAACAAACAACTGCTTCATCGCTTCTGCATCTAGGAACTCGAAAGAGCGTCTGATCAGTCCAAGTCGTTTATTGGCTTTATTAACTTGACCTTCAATATGCTTAGAAAATTTCAACTCATTGTCGATTCATCAGGAGGGGGATTCATCAGCAACTAAGATTCGTCTAAAAATAAAAATAAGGAAATGAATGGAATAAGGAAGAAAGAAGCTGTTGCAAACAAGCTGATAATTCATGGACTAATGTTAAAGCAAAATGAATGAGGTATCTTTTTATGGGAAAAAATCACTGAAAAGAAACAGAGTGATTCCTCTCATTCGTCCACTTGCGATCCGGGCGTTTCTGCTTGGCCAACAAATGGACACTGTGACGTTAGAGTCCTACGACGGTCGACGACTTTGCTCACGTCGTATCGAGTAGCTCGAGCGTCAATAAAAAGGGCCGCGGTGGGTGCGAAGTCCATGCTTTCGATCACCTGCGTAGAACAACCTTGCCGCGCTATCCAGAAGTCGTTCCAGTGATATGCTACCGACGGGCGGTAGCGCCATCGAAGTTTTGCCCGCCGCTGCAGAGTCGTGCTGCCCTCCCTGTTGCTGCTGAGATCGCATCGTTGCGAAGAATGTTTCCACGATCGCCTCTGTTAGTTTGAATAGGGCAGTGCATTTCTTGCCAACTATTATTTAGGTAAAGTAACATCTTGTCATCTAATAATATTACAAGTTTGCACCCGATAAACAGATAAGGTAGTCAAGTTGAATAATGTAGCTAATTATATACTCTATAGATATAACAATGATTTCTACTACTCTAAATATTCTCTAGCAGACTAGCAGTTACCTTAGATTAGGAGCAATTATTGGAGTGCAATGCGATATATTACACTTAATTGCCGATGATGCTCGCTACCTTACCCGAGCCACTACGATGCAGACCGAAGTCCAAGAGTAGGCAGGCAGATGGACCAGCCACACGGAAAATTTTTGGTCGCTCTAAAATGACTGATAAACAGCTTGCTCATTTAGGACAGTGGCAATACGGTCTCAACATTGCGTTGTTACAATGAGATGCCGTCTAAAATCGCACCGAGACCTTGCTGCTTGCGTCACTTTAACGTAAGTAATAGGACCGCTGACAGCAGGTGTCAGCCAATTATCCCTGCCAACACCAGATAAGGAAGATTCGTGAATAGCAGCAACGTAGGACGCAATGTACTTTCGAGCGAGCTTTACGTTCAGAGATGATCTAAGATTCTCGTGTCTCGCTGCCAGGTCAACGAGCCGAATGGCTGCCGCTGAGTGAGTGTACTCTTCCACGAACTCTTCATGATTTTCTTCAGCGAGCATGCGCACGATGGAAGGAGCGTCTAAAATACCACAATCAGCACTCGCTTCACCGATGCACTTGGCGATGCGCTGATTGAATGTCCGATGAAGCGCACAGGCGAAACTCACCACATCCTCCTCCATATCCTTCTGTTCTCGCACTTGCCAAATAACTGGGCCTTGTGGACTCCCTTCTGGGACTCCACCAGCCATCCCTCTAGTAGAGGTGCACCTTTGTACATACCACCTGGACGCACGTTATCGTAGCTCTCCTTCAAACGTGGATAGTCATCGAGGCGAAATTCTTCAGCGCGCTGCGACAAGCAATCGGAGACCTTGGGCCAAAGCACTGCTATCTTCCAGTGAGGAAGTTTTAAGTCTTGAACAATTTCTATAAGCCGCCGAATTGGCTCCATGAGCTCCAACAGGCAGCACAGGTCGAAAACGAAGTCACTACCAAATAACCTGTATTGAAGCTCCTCGTTATCCGCACATTTTGGGTTCTCTGCACGGAACGCGTTGTGTAGCTCCAGGTAGCTGGATGCGATTGCTTGAACGCGTTCATAATCGTAGCGTCGGAAATTGTTAACTACAGAATTGCATTAACCTCCCATATTTCGGCAGCAGATTTAAATTGGGGCTTTGTCTTATCTTGCCAACTCCTTTTGAGATGGCAAGAGGAGTTGGAGTTTCCAAGGTAAACAATAAAAATATCTAAGGAGAAAAGAAAGACTGATTTGTATAGAAAATTAATTCATGCAACCTTGATATACCAACAAAAGCGCCTAAACCTGTCAACTTGCAAAAAAGAACTTACCAAGCAGTATTCAAAAGCAATGACACACAAGTCGCCATGCACAAGGTATATACTGCTCGTAACTCGCCACTCGTTGAAAAAAATTATCATGAATACTAGT
The DNA here is from genome assembly GCF_000764305.2 of Hyalella azteca. Taxonomy (NCBI): domain Eukaryota; kingdom Metazoa; phylum Arthropoda; class Malacostraca; order Amphipoda; family Hyalellidae; genus Hyalella; species Hyalella azteca. Next base: position 13,053 of record NW_025946231.1, on the reverse strand, counting down.
CAGAACTACGATTCAAGGCAACGCGGACGTCGTACTCTTCAAGTAACTAATAAACACAGAAGGTTAGGTCCAGTCCCGGAAACAAATCCATCAAATGCTTGAAGGCAAACCATTCTATTTAATGGGAATGTGATAGATTCCCATTCCCACATAGATCCACCAGGTCCATAGATTCCAATCGTACCTAAACTCCCTTAGAGAGACCTATCCAAATAGCGACGCACATTTAGCCATTGTGCGGGTCATCCTGAAACCATTTGGTGTGAAACAAGATCATATCAGAGGTACGTGCAGTAAGAGGGTCTAATATGAATTATATGATCCATCCATTGCAGAAATATAACTGCAGAAATTAAATTGCAGTCGATAGAACTGGGGAAATAAAATTGCAGTCGCTTTAACTGGAGAAAGGCAATCGCAATCGATTCTCTATACTCGATTGGATCGTTGTTACATGGATTGCAATGATCGCATCGTTGAGTTGACATGCCATAAATTCCTCGTAAACAAAAGCAAAATTCCCCTTCAGTTGACAAAATTTAATAGAAGAATCTGTTCAGTTCTAGGAACAAATCTGAATCCGATGCTTCAGTACAAAGCATCAAACTTAATGGAAATGTGGACGTTGCCAGCTATACTTCTATTGCAGTCACTCGAACTGCATAAATAAAATGCAAGTTGAAACGCTGAACTGGATTACATTTGACAGACTATTAGTTGACATAGCCAACTTTTCTTTGTTTTTTTCTTGCTGTAATTGCCATTCAACGCTGCCTGCAACAAAGAAACAAACCAAGTTTAGAAATTAAATTTAAATTTGCCAATTGCCGCCGAGTCTATCACAAATTGCTGACAGTATAACTGAAAATCCAAGCATAACTGAGACTGATCGGAAATAACATTGCCAATATATTCTCACCGGGAGGATGAGGCAGAAACTCGAAGCAAGTCTCGGCGTCGACGAAGGCCCCAAACACTGGGGTAGTGGGGTACATCTTCCTGAACATCTTCACCTCATACGCAGGATTTATAAAAATTTGGTCCTCCTATGGACAAGCAATCACCAGTAAATTAAGACTGCGAGTAATGAGTGGCAAAAAACAGCCTTCAGCGCCCATTTGTCTTCTTATGAGCAGTATCAGTACATTATCAGACACAATCAGTGTTATGTTATGCCGGCAGCAGCAATTGCGCCAGTTTTACGCAAATGCAATTTAGTTCGTGATAAAAAATACTCTAGCAGAAAAGCATATGCCGAAATTGTGCAATCTTACTTGCGAACAAAAATATTGCAATTAAATCGCTCATGAATTACGAAACGAAGACTCGGAATATGGACAGCACCAACTAAAAAGAATCAAACGCTAAATATTTATTAAGATTTACGATACTAAACGCACTGACTCCAATAATCGAAGTGATAAGATTAACTAATGCAATTATTAAAGACCAATTTAGAGAGAGTAGGTAATAGAGATCAGGTAATCAGTTCATACATTGATGGTATAAATATTATCAAAATAAAAAACTGTTTCGCTTACCTCATGGCGTCCATGGCGTCGTTCACTGCAGGTGATGAAAAAGGCAACGCTGGTCTTGTTCGGATCATAGAACTTCCGGAACTGCAAATAGCGCGAATAAGAAACGGATAACCGCAATGCAACACACATTCCTGATATCTATCAATCACATCCAGCCCTTACAAGAAATTCTCCTCAGTTCAAATAATTACTTCGTATTCACATGCCTCGTTTTGATATGATATTATGTTTGAGTTCAATGGTGTGAGCAGAACGGGACTATTCCGTCAAACTAACCTATCATAGTTTTTTTTTCTCAACGCATACACAAATTGATGTGAATTCCCGAATTCACATCAATATTTTAATACAAAATAAAAAAAATCACTGCCATAGTGACTTTTGAAATTTAGAGTTTTTTACGTAAACCATGGCCTCGAATTTCCAAACAATCTGGCATTGAAAATGTCAGCTAGAGCATGGAAGGCTGATGTTTCGATCAATATGTTAAAATAAAAAAATAAATAAAAACCTGCGATTATATTCTAATGCTTCATTTTTTTCTAGACGCTTCCTTCAACTGAAATGACCATGAGCGTAGGGGTGTGTGAGTATTCGTAAAGCAATAACTGTTTTTGGTCTACATGCGCAGATACAATAATTTCAGTAAAACTTACATAAAAATCTCCTCAAACAATTGCACCAGCATTCGTCACCTTAGACATGGCTTGACTTGTCATGTCCACGTCCTCCACCGCCGTGGAGATGCCAACGCTTGCTGCCGTCACGTTCTCACCACAAACCGCCATGCCGAGGATACCTGAACGAGCAAATAATATGAATCTGAATGACAGCTGCACATCCAAATTAAAAAAAAATATAACTCAGTACTCACTGCAGTGAGTGACAGAGAGCGCATTTTCTCGTCGACGAAAACTTGAGGTCACGGACGGACGGACAGACGGACAGACAGACAGACAGACAGACGGACGGACGTGGCGAGCACAATAGTGCATTTTTTTCCATAAATGAGAAAAGGCGCTAAAAAGTGTGTATCTTTGCACGAGTATTTACTAGGTGCATGTGCGTCTGAAGAGATAGCAGTGCATTATTGCAGCCTTTACATGATTATAACCATCATATCAGTGTTCACCATTGGCATCCTGTTAAAAGAACACTCAACATACCTTCCAGAATAAATCCATAATAAGCAAATTTTGCTGATGAATAACTTACCTTTCCTTGCCTGCCGCTTGGTATAGCCCCACTCAAAAGATTTTCCTCCCACCACCGCCACGTTGCCTTGCTCTCTGCTCAGTGAAATAGACGTGAGCCGCGAGCATGAAACTCGTGCGTAATGATATTCAATTTAAAGGAAGTGAAAAACGCCAAGACATGCTCACCTTTTGATAAGCTGCTGAACGTAAGGCACGGAGTCCACACTTAAATCTTCAAAGAACAGCACGGCTCTGACCCGATCTTCCTTTTTTAGGCAACCATGCCACGTTACCAGGTCTTCCGTAGAATTTGACGAGTTGACGTTCTGCAGCATCAAGGAGAAAGTTGTCATATTCCTGAATTACAATATAAATATTGACATCAATTCATTTTATCTTCAATCACGTCAAATCCATAGTGGGTGAAGCAGAAGGTGGAGATATTAGTGCAAATCAATACTGGCAATGATATTCAAAATAATGCTGTTGGGATGTCCGATACTGAATTTCGAAAGATCATCTTCAGAAAATTCAAATTGGCAGCTCTTAAAAGGACTGCACAAATCAACTAAACTAGCTTGCAAATCTTCCTCCACCAAAAGCAAAAGATGCTTATCAAACGTTGCACCGAAGATGTGAGCTTTTATCGTGAAGCGCGCGCTGGACCCCAGCTAATCAGAGAACTTGGTTTGATCTTTGTTGCCAGTGTTGGTGTTCCCAACATTCTGTCAGCGTATGTTCAACTTTTATAGTATAATTACTCAACTTCGATTTATTTTATAAATATTTGTGAAAAATCCGTGACACCCTGGCACGGCGATAGGTGAACCGTTGAGTATTAATGTAATCATTAATAAAGTAGTTTTTGCGTGGTTTTTAGGTACGAATATTAAGCAGTTAGAAGCTCGTATTCACTGAGTTTTATCAAAGGTCACTTACCGTTTGCTTCTTGGTAATTTTCAGAGGACGAAAAGTGACACCAGGAACGTCTGGGAAGCACATCATGGTTAATTCAGGAAAGTCCGGCCAAGCAGATACTGCAGTGCTCGGACCAACATTGTGCCTCAGAACGTTACGGCAGAGAGCACAATTTAAGCTGGCCTTCTCCTGCTGAGCTCTTGTTGCAAGGATTGGGAACTGCTCTTGATACAAGGATCGGACAACACTTGTGTCCGAATCTGAGCTGTTTTCTGAACTTGAAGACTGTGGCATCGATATGTCCAGGGCAACAGGTGTTTGGTCCAAAGACTGATTAATTATAGCTGATCTTCGAACCTTGACTGAAGGTGAAGCACAACCCTCAGGATCAGCAAGAGGACGCTTCATTCCATGTAATGTTTCAACTTTAGCAACTTGACTATTATTAATAGTACAAGCATCTGTATTGGCCATTTTAGGGAGTAGCGTAGTGTTCGGGGAAAAAGCCAGGTTTGGGCACTCGGGTGATTCACAAAACGATATATTTTTATACACATATCGACGGTGTGCCATCACTTCTTCTGTGGAAATGATGCCACCATCGCAGAATACTTCTACAGCAGGGCAGGCTGGCGGCAGAAGTTTACGATATGACGGCAAATTTCCTATGGGAACTGGGAAGGTTTACTATTAATATATATATACATTCAATCATTACACTAAAAAATATAAACTAATTTCCAGTTAAATTGATTCATTGGGCAATATATAAAATGAAATTTACAGGGCATCACAAATTTAGAATGTTGCAAAATTTGTTGCAGCCAATTGGTCCGAGATCATTTAGATAAATTTCTCCAAAGGTAGTTGAAAAAGATTTCAGTGACTGATTTTCAGTCAGAATATATACTTGCTAGAACAATACTTGAATTTCCCTTAGCCATTCATGATTAATATAAAATACATTTACAAAATTTCTGCTACAAAGAAAGTATCAGAAAATACTCATACCAGCATACATTATAGCAACATTTTTCTACTATAGAGTGAATTATAATCAATAATTCGAGTTCACAAAATTCACCAGCAGAATATTTCTGGCGTTTGTCATGCAGCACCAGACAGAAGCCAGGGACTGACCGCCACCGCTGTGCCCACAACCGCATCTTATTCTCCATCTCCAGTCTTTTGGAATCTCTAGTCTCCCCATCCTGCACGTAAAGTTATCTGCAGTATTTCTTTCAACAGGAAACAAACAGAGTGATAGATCACAGAAGCAGCACCTAGAAACACACTGCATATTTGAGAAAACGTTTCACTGCAAAGAACTTGGATCGTTTGAATGTTTACAATGTAAGTTTAATAAACTCCCACAGTCGAGTAGTTTGTTTTTGAAATTATTTTATGATACATGTGACCAATTAGCTTGTGCTACTGTCCAGATTTATCTGCTCAGCATTGAACCAGGCAAAAGTAGAGCAGGACACTTTAAAGTGTAACAAATTCAGCCAAGTTCAAGTTAAAATTTGAAAAAAAAAATATTTCTGGAAATTTATGATAGTGTTATCACACTATCTCTATTCTATAATATCATTTGAAATTTGACTTGCATTTTCTAGTTACTATGCTTCCTAATTTACAGTTTAACTTTAGTGTGTGGAAAATATCTTTATGCAATTCAGCATTAATTTTACACATAAAATCAGTTGATTACATGAAATTGAAGTTTACTAATTATGGTGCAATGTCCATAATGAGGCAAATGTCTAGACTAATTACCCGGACACGATCAAAAGATAAAGAGATAAAGTGAAAGTTTTTTCGTCGCCGAAGTTCTTTGAGGCCAACAGAATTCCATAAGCGGCATGTGCTCAGGAGGCGGCTCACTTGCACTGCTGACAACCCACTCAGGATGGCCTGGAAAAAAACATTTAGCATTAACTTTCATCTCAAACTGGTAGTAAGGAAGTAAGTAGTTTGTTCATGCCTACTTGTTACACCTACAAATAAAAAATATAACTCAGTACTCACTGCAGTGAGTGACAGAGAGCGCATTTTCTCGTCGACGAAAACTTGAGGTCATGGACGGACAGACAGACAGATGGACATGGCGAGCACAATAGTGCATTTTTTCAATAAATGAGAAAATGTGCTAAAAAGAACTTATGTTTTGAATATTAGGTACAAATTAAGTAGCATAATAAAAGTTGAGTAACACACAGTTGGGTAATCTAACACAATTGAATAATTAAACTCAATAAAATTATGTCACCAGTTTTAAATCATTTGTAAAAAACACATCCCTTTTCCAGGCAGGAAGTTCAACCACATCAAGTAAAAGTAACATTATAGGTAGCAGAGAATTAACTAACATGATGCATAAAAATATAAAACCAGGCTGGTTTTCTTGGGGATAAGGTTTGAATTGAACAAGAGCAAATGTTAAACTAGAATGAACTCTGAAATGAACTAGTAGAACTCTGAAATGAGATTTTCATTTTATATTTAGATGATATTTAGAAAATGATCAAGAAGCCAAGCTGAATAAATCTTGAATATATATACTACAATAACTGTAATTCCACTCTACACAAAGCACAAGCATGGGAATATAGATAGGAATATAACCCACCTGAGCAATTTCAGGGTTAGTGCTCATGATAACCCCAAGTTTTTTTGGAATAAATGGTTCATCAGATTCCTTTTCTAGCACTGAATCCATAGCAGCACTTGTAAACTTCTGTAGATCTTCCATGTTAATAATATCACAAAGTAATAATTTCTAGATCACATCTCATGGCAGCACATAAGAATTTCAAATAACTATGTTTTGCAACTAATAAATGAAGCCATTTACTGGATCTTAACTATAATTTTGTCTCTGTAGCTGTTGGAAGAAGAGAATTGATTCATGCAGATATATCTGTAATCTCATTGTAAAGAAACAGAAAGATTTCTAGCACAATAAAATTTTATAAGCCAAGCATTAGAAGAGAGCAAAATAATAAAGTTTTGAAAATACAGAAAATGATTCTTGCAAGACACAATGAATGTGAAGACCATTTACAAATAGAAAAGCATGACAAAAATCTAGTGGAATTCAATTTAAATTGATTAGTTATAATAATCTGCTTTTATGGCTGGTTTGAAGCCAAATCTGAAGAATTTGTGGCAAGAATGTTTAGATTTCATCTACCACTGGAACTGGATGGTACTCCCGCTTTGCTGGCTTTTTGCCTATCAGCTCTCAGAAGCATACCTGCAGCATCTTAGCTTGGCCGCAGTCCTACTCTCCTCTGGGTCTGACATTGTGGTGGCTTGATGAAAGTGATTCCCATACATGGTGCTCAAATATTCTCCTGCTCAGCAGCAGTGGCACGCTGATGCTACACTCCTCCTTAGCTCAAAGATGTCATAAGTGAGGCTTGATTCTTGGCCAGAACCTTGCTTACCACACTCCCAGCCAATTTATTGAAACTGGATGATCCATTGGGACTATACAGTTTATAAATTGTATATTCCACCGATTTTTTGTTGATCACAGGAAGGTAACTACTTTATTTAACCAATTTTCTCAAGTTAGGGTTTGTCTACCTACAGGTGCAATGTTTATGGCCAGCCATGGATGACCGAGCCAGTCGTGAATCTATCTTTTGAACTTGAAATAAAGCTTGTTCAGTTTCTGGTAGTCAATCCTTTCTCATCTTCCTGAATTGTTTAATTTGTTACCGTAAATTACTAAGGGCGGAAATTCGCAGTCTTCTTTATTAGAGATTAAATTTCACATTCTTGTACAAAGCATACTCTTGTGGGGAGCATCTTAATAAAAAAAACTTTCTTACATACGGATGGATCACTTTGAAACTTGGTGGTACACATGTGTAAAACAGAAATCTAAGACTTTTTGTTTCTGTAACTTTTTTGAAAATAATGAAAGAAAATGTGAAATGAAGGGGATAGAATTCATCTCCTCCTAGGATTTTCAAGCTACATTGAGATACCTACAGATCATTCGATGTGTAAAAACCATACCTATTTATTTGTTATAGCTTTTTTCAAAATTTCTATTTTTGTGGGTGGGGAGGGATTTTTTATCAGTTTTTTTGGTCTATCCCTTCTCCCCCTGTTTGCAATATATAATCCAAACTATGACGAAATTACAAAAAAGTTACAATCATTCTCTAGATCTTATCTTTATAGATCAAATGGTATATCTCTCTATGCTGTAGCTTAAAAATCATAGGAGGTTTTTAAGATTGAAATTTTAACTTTCAGGAGAGCCAAAAAACTGAAATTTGTGATCATTGAAGGTATAGGTTTTACTTGCACTGCGATGGCTGTGGTGAATGAACAAATGATGGCATAAACATGGCTTTGGGTTCTTTAGATGCGCAATTTCTGGACCTCTAAAATTATACTAAAAACTGGAAAAGCCAAAATTTTCTATTTTTGCCCAAAATGCTCCCCTTAAAGTAAACAACCTTAATGACAAAATGAATAAATACCTATGACTCATTTAAAATTTCATATAAGAGTACTATAGACCATAAACAGTTGAAGAGAGCTTTTTAATGGGTTGATGGTCAACTGTCATTTCTTAAGGCAAATGTCAAGTGAATCTAAATTCTAAATAGCACTGAGGTTCAGACTGGGCAGCTCTCACAGTGTCTGAACCACATCCAATGTGATGTCAGCATATGAGAGGACTTTCACTTGTGTGGATTTTGGAAGATCACTCATCATTATGTTGAAAAGCATTGGGGGAAAGAACAGCACCTCGCAGGAGCCTCCTACTTAGTATCTGCCTCTTGGAATGGCAGTCACCAATCTGCACGGAGGTACTTTTGTCTTTCAGGTAGTGACATAGCCATCTAATTATTTGTACTTCCATCTCCAATTTAATCGTCTTGTAAAGCAGACCATGGTGCCATACACAGTCAAAAGTTCCTTGTATATCCAGGTAGACAACCAAGCTATATTTTCCACATGTTGTCTGATAATGTGGGTTAGAACTGCCAGTAGGTATGTTGTACTTCTACCGCAATGGTAGCCTGTTTGAGTGGCTGGAAACACGTTTCTTGATTCTATGTGATATGGGTCTATAGTATAGGTCTCTTTAGCAAAGATATTGGTCTATAGGATTTGATGGAGTCTTCCCTGGCTTTAGTATTGGACTGGATTCTTCCCTGGCTTTAGTATTGGACTGGATTATTCACTGGCTTTAGTATTGGGCATATGAGTCCCCTATGCCAAGCAGCTAGCACAACTCCACAAACAAAGCTAGTGTTAAATAGGTTGAGAAGCTCTATTTTGATGTGGTCTATGCTCCTTGCTAAAAAAGTATTGGCAGTAAGGTCATCACCTGGTGATACGTTTCTTGATGATTGGATACCTCTCTGGAGCTGATGGAAACTGATGTCAGGGATTTGTGGTGAACCAGTGGGTGATACTACACTCTCCACATTGTTAAAAAAATTGTGCAACCAAAACGAGAGTTGATTTTGTTCTAAGTTCATGCAAGTATTTTAAAAAAATATTTTCTGGCAGCTGTTTAGTTGTTACTTGATATTTCTTCTGGATTCACAGACTTTATTGCTTCCAATTTGAGCTACTGTGGGGCATTACAGAAAAATATCACTTTGTTCCTCACTCCTATTTCCTCACTTGTGTGTTGGTTGCCAATAGGAAAGTTTGAGCCTTGCTTACCACTGATCTTAATTGCTTGCAACGCCTTTGATGTAGGAGTAGTACTTCCTAGAGGCTCAGTGAATTTAGTTCACCTCTCTTTCTCCTTTTTCAGAGCAATATGTTTGGCAATTGCAACACATCTTCTGTAGAATATCAGGTTTGCAAGAGTAGGATGACTCCAAAATTTGTTTTTTGCTCTTTTCCCTTGTGCAACAGTAGTTCTACACTCATGGTCCCACCAAGGTGTGGTTTGGTGATACTGTCTGGAGCCAGTTGTCCTTACGATAGTCTTTAGCTATGTTAACGATTTTGTTGGCATTTTCCAGCTGATGACATGGTTGTTCAGATGCTTGGCTGCTTGGACTTGTTAGGTCTCTTCCTGAGGCTGGGGTGTACCAAGTTGGTTTGCTTTAGGGCTAAATCATATGGCATTCCACTTCTTGTCAATGCATCTGTAGCCTTGGCTTGCAAATTATATCAGCAGTCTCAGTGGCTGGCAATGTGTGGCCCTCCAGTTTGTGCACTTGTATACTGTTGACTTGCACATCTTTAGAATGATTCCTGGCACAGAGCAGACATCGTTCAGGGGCAGTGCACCCACTTGAAAGGTGTCTATGCCACTGGCACCTGTAGCATCTGAGAGATGGTGGGTTATAATCTCTCACTCAGTATGAGATACAGCCAAAAATGGCCTTTTCTTGTATTTGTTTGCCTTCAAAGTCCAGCTTGCGGACTATGGAGTCTTCTTTGGAAGCTCCAGAAAATTTTGGAAATCTGGAGATCCTGACTATCTTACAAGCTTGTCTTTGCATAGTTAAATGGTCATCAAGGTCATCTTGCCTTGGACCAATGTCATACCTGACTGGATCAATGTCTCCAGAGAAAGTGCTGTCCAAATTGGATGACGATCTATAGCATTGGGCTAGCCATTGTCTAAGATTCATGGTAAAGAGTAAGGTTTTCATTGCATCGTCTTCATTGGGTTTGAATTCCATGGCCACAATGTTACGCCTTTTGTTGATCCACACATCTTCAACTGTAGAATCTTGAATTTTTTTGTTTAATTCTCTGGCAACAAAGACTGGGTTTAGGGGAATTTTATTTGCATACAATGACATTTGCTTGATCAGTACTATGTTTTTATTTCCAGTTGACTGAGAGGTTAAAACTTCAAGGTGCTTATCATTTGTAAATGGTCTAACAAGTTTTGGACTGGTTCCTGTTAAGAAGCTGAGTGAATTCATTCAATTGTCTAGTTCTTTTTCTGATTCCGTGCTCTTCTGTTGTTTGCATCCACCGAAATTTTGGGGTTTTGTCTGTCATTAAGTGGAACTGCCCCAAGTTGTTGGTGAGTTTAATTAGGTGATATCCTTTTAATTGCAAAGATGTGTTGTGAGTGTCCCATAATTTTGCTACCTGCTAATCTGATTAATTAACTTTGTTTGTGCTTTACTTTTCATCCAATGTTTATTGCATTTCTTATGTCAACTATCATTTGCTTGCAATTTATTCTTGAATGCTTTGATTTGGTGTATTTATCTTAAGGGGACCTACTGATAACTTTGATAACTTCTATAGTTATTATCCGATTGACATGAAACTTCACATACATACGTAAAATGTAAAAAGAAAAACATTTTGCTCCTTTGAATTTTTTGAAAAAATTGATAGAAAACGTGATATTCATAGAAAACGGACAAATAACGGGTACTTCAGAAAATCTATCTCCTCCTACAAATATTCTCTCCCACCCGCTTCCCTTTAAAGAGACGTCATGAACGTAAATATTGGCGTACAGCGATGGCAGTGGTACCATTGGAAAGAGCAGAATTCCAGCTTTCAGATGAGCACAAAAACCGAAAAACGACAAAATTGAAAATTTTAGGCAGCAGGTCCCCTTAAACAACTTCACAACTTTTACAAATCACTCGAGTGGTTTATCCTGGTTCTGGTTTTAGCTTATCTTTGCAAATGTTTTACCTATTTCGCTCCAAATATTATAATGTTAGTCTGTTTTGTTTTTCATATTTCTTGCTTGCTGCATGCAACCAGAGTTTTTTAGACTCTTCCTTGAGTTCATTTTTTAGTCCTATAAGTAGACCAGTAGAGTATCATGGATACCAGCACTATCATACATAAGAAAATGGTTTAAATCTTGAGTAGATGAGGAAATTATAAATAAACAGATTATAAAAATTCTCTGGTTTGCCACTATCAGCACTATGATGACCATGTTCCTATGCAGCAGTGAGCTTGTCCCGCTAGCAGCAGCAGCACGCTTGTCCCGCTAGCAGTGGAAGCTCTCTTGTCCGGCTGGCAGTGGCAGCTCTCTTGTCCCGCTAGCAGCGGCAGCAAGCTTGTCCCGCTAGCAGCGGCAGCGCTCCCGGTTGAGTGAGCGCATGAGCAGGATAGGAGCTCATGAGCAGGATGGGAGCGCAACAGGGATCCTGGTGGATTTAAATGGCCAATAAATTCCTAGAATTCCACCATGTAAATAACTCATGGGCCTCCTCAGAAAGGACTGAGAGGTGGCCCAAGAACATTCTACAATAGGTGTCCCCACTCCAGATTTGTTTTTACTCAAGTCAAGCATGCCCTACACTTTGCCTTGTATGCGAGTCACAGCACTAGCTCAGTTAAGACGTGGAAAACATCTACCTTTAGGACTGTGACTAGAGCTTTCCCACCATTTCCAGAACAGCAAGATTTCTGCCAGATGAATTACCTCCTATCTAATTGTTCACAAAGGATCGGGCCCCAAGATGCAAAATGTATTAAAAATTTGTCATGTTGGAGCTGTGAGATTTCAGAAACTAGTAGGAAAATTCAAATCCTGGCTCAGTCCAGCTGAAGGTCCAGCCTCGACTCAAGGGACTGAAAGGCCGACCAGTCTTTTGCAGAAATCACATAATTGGTGGATGAATTGCGTGCAGCGCAGAATCAGGTGTCTGATTATGGCTCCACTAGCTCCAATTGCATACTGTAACAGATTCATTCAACTTAGTTGACTCGAGTACCATAAAATGGGGTTACTTTGACTACTTTTTTTAAATTATGCTATTTTTTTACTAGATAAATTAAACTTAAATTGAAACATGCAAAATACAGGTCTATACTCTAGCTTCACTTACCATAAATTGCTGGATCCTGCCTCTCATAGTTTTGATGTAATTTAAAAAAAAGTGATGGTCTTTGTTACCCCAGCTCTTGAGGTATCTTAGACTGGGTGGTAAAATCAATTTTATTTTTGGTAAAATAACTCCAAATAACTCCAGGTTTTGGTGCATTGTAGTAGAACTCTTCTAGTTACATATGGAAAAGACAAATTTTAGGATGGAATTGACAGCCTTGGAATTGACAGCCTTGAAATGGAATTTATGGAATTGACAGCCTTGACAGGGTAACATTGACCGGCTTGGAAATTAAGTTAACATTACCATATATAAGCTCAGTAGAGTCTGAAACAAAGAAAAAACATTAATAGGTGTATCAAACATAAAATATGTTATATAGGTACCTATGGTAATTTTAACTTAATTTCCAAGCCGGTCAATGTTGCCCCATCACGGCTGCCATTAGGTGGTCAGAGAGGGGGGCACCCCCCATTTGCAAACTATGACACTTTCCTAAAATTTGTCATTTGCATATATAACTAGAAGAGTTCTACTACAATGCATCAAAACCTGGAGTTATTTTACCAAAAAATAAAA
>NW_025946230.1:0-483 GCF_000764305.2 Hyalella azteca | reverse complement strand
AACGCTGCGTATTTGCCCGCGTACGAATTCCGCACCATACGCTTCTCAATTTCCTACGCACATTTTTTCGTTTGCTGAGGTGCGTATCGCGTAAGTCTCGGTGCTGTTAACCTGCGTTTCAAGAACGCTGCGTATTTGCCCGCGTACGAATTCCGCACCATACGCTTCTCAATTTCCTACGCACATTATTTTAGTTTGTTAAAGCGCGTATCTCGTAAGTCTCAGCGGTGTTAATCGGCGTTTCAAGAAAGCAACATATTAATAATTGATGGCCAATGGACGACCAAAGGGTAACAGAAGCCTTTGATCCTTGAGTTATTCCGAGTACGAGTTCCGCACCATACGCTTCTCAATTTCCTAAGCACATTTTTTCGTTTGCTGAGGCGCGTATCGCGTAAGTCTCAGCCGTGTTAATCGGCGTTTCAAGAACGCTGCGTATTTGCCCGCGTACGAATTCCGCACCATACGCTTCTCAATTTCCTA
>NW_025946229.1:46098-93475 GCF_000764305.2 Hyalella azteca | reverse complement strand
AAATGCGTGCATCTATTTCAATCATGCCACATCATTCGCGAAGCGTGAGCGTCGGCCACATCGATCGTGAAATGCGTGCATCCATGTCGGGCATTGATTGTAATGCGCGGGCGTCTATGTTGATCATCAATTGTGAAGCGCAGGTGTCTATGTCGATCATCTTGCAACTGCCGCATTGATCGTGCAAGTACGTGCTATCATCAGGCATCGGTCAGAGATGCACTTTCGTATTTCTAGCAAACAAAGTGGCAACTTTCTTCCCTGGTGTACTGGTGGTGTGCATGGTAAACTTCCGGCGCCCACGCAAGTTGCAACACCTTCCAGATCATGGGCAATCAATTTGGCGTCCTCGCCGTCCGTTTGCTGCAAACATCGGCATCCACCGTCCGTTTAGATGGTGCCTTGGAGTCTTTTGGGCAGAAAAACGGCGTCCTCGACCTATGTTGTGCCATACTCTACAGACTGGGCACTGCATAGTGACAAACCAGAGATTTTTTAGAATCAGTTCATTTTTAATTTCCTCATTTACTCAAGACTTAAACCAATTTCTTATGTAAGATAATGCTGGTATCCATGATACTTTACTGGTCTACTTTTAGGACTCAAAAATGAACTTGAGGGAGTCTAAAAAAACTCTCAGCTTTGCCACTATAATCCGCAGTACTTCAACGCTCCTGCCAAAATAATGAAAATATCCTGCAAAACATAAGGTAATGATAATTTGTCTACCCTATATGGTTACCTATAGGCTACCAAGCGTGGAAAAATATATACCTTTAGGGCTGCAACTAGAACTTTCCCGCCATTTCCGGAACTGCAAGTCTTAACATAGTGGCAACTGGCAAAGCAGAGAGTTTTTTAGACTTTTTTCATTTCAAGTTCATTTTTGAGTCCTATAAGTAGACCAGTAAAGTATCATGGATACCGGCAAACCAGTGAAACCACCATTATCATACATAAGAAATTGGTTCAAATCTTGAGTAAATGAGGAAATTAAAAATGAACTGATTCTAAAAATCTCTGGTTTGCCACTATGCTGCCAGATTTCTGTCAGATGAATTATTTCCTAGTTCCTACAAAAGTGTACAATTGGTCTGCAAGATTCTAATTGAATTCAAATTTCATCACATTGGAGTTGCAAGATTTCAGAAACAAGTAGAAAAATTCCAGTCTGTCCTAAATGTTTTGTTGAAGTTGGCATAGGTGTGGTCACATCAGAGCAGTCAGACTGCATCACTGCAATTGCATTATCATGTGTTCAGTTGCCTCTAAGGAAAAGACAAATGTTATTGTTGCTGCTTGACTGTTTTTTGGGAAAAATTAGAGATTTAGGGTAACACTGGCACAGGACTTAGCATTTAGCAAATAAGTTTGCAGCTTGTAAATGGCTCTTTATGGCCAAGATATGAAATTCATGGCTCAAAGAAATGGAATCACAGCTGGCAAATCCATAAAAGCATGGCTAAAAATCCAGCCACGGTTCACCAAGGAGATATATTCCAAGCCTGATAGGCTGATATCATGTACCTATGTAGAAAATTAGGGAATTGGTGATTGCCTCAAAACATGACAAAATAATTCTATTATGTTATCACAGTATCAACACTTATAAAATATACTGTCAAATGGGGTAAAAAGGGATGGTTTTGAGTGTTTTTTGTTAATAACTTCTTACCATGAAACATTTCAGAAACAAGTTTAGGCTCATTTTATAGCTCTTTGCAAGGGCAATCCAATGGCATCTTCAAAAAAATTCCATATGCTATTCGTAAGGTGCCAGACGTAGAATGAAACCATCACGATTTACCCCTGGGAACGGGGTAATCTGGGACACTTGCAATAAAAGTTAATTTTAAAACTTTTGAAGCATGCAGAGTGTACTCATCCATTACTAACAGTACTTTGAAGTCCTCCTCTTTCATTGTAGATGATGTAGATGTAAAATAAATGACATTTTCTGTGATTTTTACTTGTTTTTCTTTTATTGATATTATATTACCATATTCATTAATTACTGTATTATTAATGTGATATTACTGTATCCATGGACATGCCATTGAGCATTGACGAAGACCTTATCCACTGCAAGCTTCATATCAGCAGCCATGTAGCATTTTTTCTGTATCTGTAAGCTTACAGGATGGTTTGTAATTTTGCACAATTTTAATTAAGTCAAGTGATTTCACTATAACAAAAAAGATTGTGAAAAACATACCTGAAATAGAAAATAATGTTTTAGTGACAACCATCATATGTTTTGGAGAAAAAAATCATAGTTTAGGTCAATTACTTTTCATTCTATGATGCCCGGTGCACAATTCTATACCGTCAACCGGGGCTACTCGGGACAGGCGGGGCTACTTGGGACAGGCCTATGACACGGCGTAAAACTGTTGTAGTAGCGAAACTAATTGGAATATCGCAAAACTAAAAATAGTTGCGTAAACGTAACTATTTTTCCTATCTATCTAGTATAAAGGAAGTCGAAAAATACTACATTTACTTGCTTTGAAAAATTCCTGAAAAAAATGATGAAAAACTATGTTTTGTAAAGTTACAACTGCTAAGGTATGTAGCAAAAAAAATATTTGCCGCATTAAAAAAATTTTACTTACATGAAAGTTGCACCCAGGTGTCGGCTTGAAAACGTAATTGACAGAATTTGCCTATCTAATTCCAAAAAGAAATGGCAGCCATTTCCGCACTGCGGGGCTACTCAGGACACCTCCCCGGGGCTATTCGGGACACCCCCAAAAATGCATTAAGGGTAGAACCTCAGTTAGCAAAGGCTTCAATTACGAAAAAAAAATTGATTAAAAACAAAGAATATTGATCACATTTTCCTTGCTCAGCGAAAAAAATTTCACTTATCGAAAAATTAGTGCATCATCAGTCATCAAAATGAGCCTAAACTTGTTTATGAAATGTTTCATCGTAAGAAGTTATTAACTGTTATTTAAAACTAATCGTTCAAATCTGTCCCGAGTAGCCCCGGTTGACAGTATATAGCATTCTATGTACAATTTTGTTACAACTGATGATGCACTAATTATTTGATAAGTGAATTTTTTTCACTGAGCGAGGTAAATGTAATCAAGATTCTTTGTTGTTAATCAAGTTTTTTGTTAACTTCAACCTTTGCTAACTAAGGTTCTACTGTAAATGCATTTTTAAAGGTGTCCCTAATTACCCCGGGGGAGGGGGTGTCCTGAGTAGCCCCGCCATGCTGAAATGGCTGCCATTTTTTTAAGAGATTGGCAAATTCCGTCGATTACGTTTGCAAGCTGACACCTGGGTGCAACTTTTATGTAAGTAAAATTTTTTAATATTGCAAATATTTTTTTTGCTTCAGACCTTAGCAGAGGTACTTTTCCAAAATCGCACTTTTCACACTTTTTTCAGCAATTTTTTAGAGATAGTAAGTGTTTTATTTCTTGACTAGCTTTATACATAATTGTTAGTGAAAATGTTGAAGTTTACGCCACTATTTTTAGTTTTGCAATATTTTGATTAGTTTAGCTGCTACAACATTTCTACGAAATGTGGGACGTGCGTCCTGATTTACCCCGCCCGTCCCTTTTTACCCCGTTTGACGGTAGATTCACATTTTCCTTAGTCTATGTTTCAATTTAATTACTACACTGCAGTAATTGTATGACATTTAACTAAATAATACTTTACTCTTAAATTATTCTGTAATTAAGAGTTTTCCATTATAAATTTCACTTCATCTTTGATCTAGGTTTAAATAGTAAGATATCACCTTTTAGAAGAAAGAATCACTAATAAAGACCAGAAGTTGAAGACACCCAGTGCCGTGCATTCCTCTTGCACAATGAGTGTTGAACCCAAGCGATATTTCCTTAATCACTACCCTGATCATGAAGATGGTGGTCCATCATCAATTACCATCACTCCTGAGAAACAGAAAGAAATGCTGGACATGCTTGTCAATATTGTCCTCAAGAACTTCACAAAGGAAGCAAAGGTAATTATTATTTCATACTAAGTGTTTTTTCTTAAGTTCAATGAAAAACATCAATGATTCACTAACTTTTGATCAACCATTGAAATACCTATATCCTGAAATATGCCTGAAAATTTTGAGAAAATTTTGTATCCACTTGTGATCTAACATTTGTTTGTGCATTAATAAACAAGTTCTGTATATTGATACGTATGTTTAAATGAAAGTTGATCCATATTACAGACTTTAACTCTGTTCTGTAAATTTATCTTCTCTAATTTTATTAAAATTCACAAACTAATTAAGAAATTTCACAGATTTGAGCCTGTTTTTACTATTGTAAATTTCAATGAAGGCTCATATAAGAATTAGAATTTCATTATTTTTTATGTCAGTAGCTGTCTAACAAGTTTTCTTGCTTCTGCCTTAATTTGCATTATTTGGTACTTGGCAATTATTCTCAATGGTGAATCTAACATATTATTATAGCACACAGATGGAGGCTTGTACGTTGGACTGGCTGGAGGAGGGTACATGATGCTCTACCTATCCCAGTTGCCAGGCACAGAATCCTCACGCCAGACTCAGTACCTGCAGGAGGCTCTCAGTTTCCTCAAACGTCCCATTCAATACATGCAAGCAGCTGGGAACAGACAACACATCACTGACAGGACAGGCTTCCTCACAGGCAATGTTGGCATCATGGCTGTTGCTGCTGTTGTTCATCACAAGCTTGGTTTGTTAGTTCTCTTAGTGCACGTTTTTACCTTAACTGATATCTTTATTGTATATACCTACAAACCTTGAAATATGAATTTTATTTCATTCATATTTATTTGTGTCAACCAACAATTTATTTCACTAGAGATAAATGTAAATTGAAAGTATAAATTACTGATGCATGGGTTGAGCTGTTAAAATGATCACACTGCCCTAAGTAGCATGAAAACATCAATTTTAGTTATGTGTTATTCCTCATTTGAAGGTCAGAGTGCTGAGCGTGATAATGCACTGCAGCAAATCCTTGCTGCTGCTTCAATTCTCCAAGAACCCAATTGGTTTGCTAACGGAGGAGATGAACTCTTTGTGGGGAGAGCAGGATTTCTGTGTGCTATTTTGTGGCTACGGAAACATCTCAACACTCAGGTAGTACTCTGTTATAAGACATATTGTCAATGGAAAATATTTTTAAACATAGAACATTACCTATGTTTCCAAATCTCACTCTAACTGTCATTTTCAATTCTGGAATTAATAGGTACCGTCAACCTGATTAGAAAATGGTTTCTACTTCTACTTTATTTCTACTTTCCTTTTAGTCGTGATGTAGTGATTGCAACCGTGACTATGCTTTAAGTAGATATAGGCGATTTCGGCGGTAAGTATTTCTCTTTGTTCCGGTTATTTCGACCGGTTATTTCGACACCTATGATAATCTCTTCAATCGCCGCGATTAACTTTTCTCTCGATATCCAACTTCTGAACGGTACTCGAGGCTCACGATACTTGCGATAAACGGCGTGTTAAAATGGTCTCTTCTGAACGGTACTCGAGGCTCACGATACTTGCGACCACTTGCGTCCACGATACGTCTGACTGCCTCGAACACCCGAACGGGACTAACTCGCGGTCGGCCCGCTCTCTCTTAAATACTGCGCCGGTCTCACGCAGCGCTCTAGCTAGGCTCCCTCAAAATCCCGAGTTTATGTCTAAACATCAATCCCTAATTTTATGTAAAATTTATTCCTATTCCTAATCAAACCGGGGCTACTCGGGACGGGCGGGGTAACTCGGGACAGTCCTCCGACACGGCGTAAAACTGTTTTAGTAGCAAAACTAATTGGAATATTACAAAACTAAATATAGTGGCATAAACTTCAACATTTTTCCTATCTATGTAGTATAAAAGAAGCTCAAAAATACTACATTTACTAGCTTTGAAAAATTCCTGGAAAAAAATGGCGAAAAACAATATTTTTAAAAGTTAATTCTGCTAAGGTCTGTAGTAAAAAAATATTTGCTGTATTGAAAAATTTCGCTTAGAAAAAAGTGGCAGACAAGTGTCAGCATGAAAACTTTATTTACGGAATTTGCATACCTCAATCACAAAAAAAATGGCGGCCATTTCTGCACGGTGGGGCTCCTCGGGACATCCCCCCATTTACCTCAGCGAAAAAAAATTTCACCTATAAAAAATTACTGCATCATTGCTCATCACAAAATTGTGCATAGAATGTCATACCTATATAGAATTGTGCACCAGGCATCATAGAATGAAAAGTAATGGAATTAAACTATGATTTATTTCTCCAAAACATATGATGGTTGTCACTAAAACATTCCTTTCTGTTTCAGGTATGTTTTTCACGATCTTTTTTTATAGTAAATTCACTTAACCCAATTAAAATGGTGTGAAATTACAAGCCGTCCTGTAAGCTTACAGATACAGAAAAAATGCTATAAGGCTGCTGATATGAAGCTTGCTGTGGACAAGGTTGTTGTAAATGCTCAATGGCATGTTGATGGATACAGTAATGTCGCATCAATAATACGGTAATTAATGTATATGGTAATATACCTATAAAGGAAAAACGAGGAAAAATCACAGAAAATGTCATTTATTCTACCTCTAAATCATCTACAATGAAAGAGGAGGACTTCAGAGTACTGTTAGTAATGGATGAGTACACTCTGCATGCTTCAAATGTTTTTAAATGAAGTTTTATTCCAAGTGTCCTGAGTAGCCCCGTTTGACGGCGCTACTTGGGACACTCTTTTTTTTTTTTGCTTCTGGCACCTTACAAATAGCATATGGAATTTTTTGGAGAAGCCATGTGATAGCCCTTGCAAAGAGCTTTGAAATGAGCCTAAACTTGTTTATGAAATGTTTCATGGTAAGAAGTTATGAATGAAAAACGTTCGAAATCGTCCCGAGTAGCCCCAGTTGACAGTATGTCTTTCCATTTTAGATTTGTCTTGTATACATGTACCTAATGTTATATCTAAGCTCCCATGTATAGCTGTACTTAATTACAAAACCTTTTTAATTTATTCTGTCAAATGGGATAAAAAGGGACCGTTTTGAGCCTTTTCTGTTAATAACTTCTTACCATAAAATATTTCAAAAATAAGTTTGGGCTCATTCAAAAGCTCTTTTCGAGGACTATCGAATGGCAACTCAAAAAAAAAAATTCGATATGCTATTCCTAAAGTGTGAGACGCAAAATAAAAGCATCCCAAATTACCCCTGGAAATGGAGTAATCTGGGACACTTGAAATAACTAAATTTTAAAACGTTTGAAGCATGCAAAGTGTACTCGTCCATCACTAATAGTACTCTGAAGTCCTCCTCTTCATTTGTAGATGATGTAGATGTACTAGAACAAATGATATTTTCTGTGATTTTTACTTGTTTTTTCTTTATTGATATGATATTAACATATCCATCTATTATCGTATTATTGATAAGATATTACCGTATCCACAGACATGCCATTGTGCATTTACAATGACCTTGTCCACTGCAGGTTTCATATCAGCAGCCATGTAGCATTTCTCCTGTATCTGTAAGCTTACAGGATGGCTTGTAATTGCACACAATTTTAATTGGGTCAAGTGAATTTACTCTTAACAAAACAAGATTATAAAAAACATGCCTGAAACACAAAGGAATATTTTAAGGACAACCATCATATTCTTTGGAGAAATAAATCATAGTTTAGGTTAATTACTTTTCATTCTATGTTGCCCGGTGCACAATTCTATCTATGACATTCTATGCACAATTTTGTGATGACCAATGATGCATTAATTTTTTGTTAAATGAAACTTTTTTGCTGAGCAAGGTAAATGTCATTAAAATTTTTTGTTGTTGATTGATTTTTTGGTTAAGTGGAGCCTTTGCTAACCAAGGTTCTGCTGTAAATGTATTTTTAGGGGGTGTCCCTTATTACCCCGTCGTGCGGAAATGGCCGCCTTTTTTGGGATGAGATACGCAAATTCCATCAAACATGTTTTTAAGCCAACACCTGTGTGCAACTTTTATGTAATTAAAATTTTTTAATATGGCGAATATTTTTTCTTGCTACAGACCTTAGCTGAGGTACCGTAAAATGGGTTAACTTAGACCACTTTTATTTTTATAAATGATGCCATTTTTTTACTAGCTAAATTAAACTTGAATTGAAACATGCTAAATACAGGTCTATACTCTAGCTTCACTCACCATAAATTGCTGGCTCCTGCCTCTCATAGTCTTTATGTAATTTCAAAAAAAAGTGGTGGTCTTTGTTACCCCAGCTCTTGGGGTAACTTAGACCGGGTGGTAAAATCAATTAAATTTTTTGGTAAAATAACTCCAAATAACTCCAGGTTTTGGTGCATTGTAGTAGAACTCTTCTAGTTACATATGCAAAAGACAAACTTGAGCAAGTGTCATAGTTTGCAAATGGGGGGCACTGCCCCATAATGAGGGAAATGTGACTACCTAATGGCAGCCCTGATAGGGTAATATTGGCTGGCTTGGAAATTGAGTTGAAATTACCATATATAAGACTCTGTAGAGTCTGAAACATAAAGAAAAAACATAAATAGGCTGTCAAACATAAAATATGTTATATATGGTAATTTTATATTAACTTCCAAGCCGGTCTATGTTACCCCGTCAGGGCTGACATTAGGTGGTCTAAGTTACCCCATTTGGGGGCGGCGCCCCCCATTTGCAAACTATGACACTTTCCTGAAATTTGTTGTTTGCATATGTAACTAGAAGAGTTCTACTACAATGCATCAAAACCTGGAGTTATTTAAAAAAAAAAAAAAATTGAAGGGGGTACTCTGACAGGCTTTAAATAATAGCTTTTTTTTGTGGGTCACATTTTTAATTTTTTAACCTATTAGATATGCAAACTTTTCAAATTTTTCTATTGTGTTATGTAGCCTCAGTATTAGGCCTTTAATGCCCATTGACAAAATTTTTCTATGTCAAATAGTTTTTGAGTTGTGGGGGTTTTTGTTAAAAAAACGAAAAGTGGTCTAAGTTACCCCGCCGGTCTAAGCCCCATTTTACGGTACTATTGAAAAATCTAATTTTTCACACTTTTTTCAGGGATTTTTTAGAGGTAGTAAATGTAAGATTTCTTACTTTGCTTTATGCTACATAGATAGTAACAATGTTGAACTTTATGCTACTATTTTTAGTTTTGCTGCTACAAAATTTCTACAAAATGTGGGATGACTGTCTCGATTTACCCCGCCCGTCCCTTATTACCCCGTTTGACTGTTTGAATGACACAAAAAAGCTGCTTTACTATAGCATTAATTTTTAGGGTTACAATTTGCTTTGTATGAATTATACATTATCATTGTGATAACTTATAAAATGATAACATATTATCATAATTATAATATTATGATGTATTTAATACCAATAATGCACTCAACTAAAGCTATTATTACAGGTTTACCCAGACTCAGAATGTCACCGCATGCTGATGACGATGGTGCAGTCGGGGCTACAGTACAGCAAAGCCACCAGCTCGCCCCTGCCCCTCATGTATCACTACTACGGCACGCAGTACCTCGGCGCAGCGCACGGTCTTGCTGGCATCCTCCTCGTCATGCTCAGGTCGTCCTGACGTGTTCAGGGCTAGAGTGGTCCTCGTCATGCTCAGGTCGTCCTGACGTGTTCAGGGCTAGAGTGCTCCTCGTCATGCTCAGGTCCAGGTCGTCCTGACGTGTTCAGGGCTAGAGTGCTCCTCGTCATGCTCAGGTCGTCCTGACGTGTTGAGGGCTAGAGTGCTCCTCATCATGCTCAGGTCGTCCTGACGTGTTCAGGACTAGAGTGCTCCTTGTCCTGCTCAGGTCACCCTGACGTGTTCAGGGCTAAGAGTGCTCCTCGTCATGCTCAGGTCGTCCTGACGTGTTCAGGGCTAGAGTGGTCCTCGTCATGCTCAGGTCGTTCTGACGTGTTCAGGGCTAGAGTGCTCCTCGTCATGCTCTGGTCGTCCTGACGTGTTGAGGGCTAGAGTGCTTCTCGTCATGCTCAGGTCGTCCTGACGTGTTCAGGGCTAGAGTGCTCCTCGTCATGCTCTGGTCGTCCTGACGTGTTGAGGGCTAGAGTGCTTCTCGTCATGCTCAGGTCGTCCTGACGTGTTCAGGGCTAGAGTGCTCCTCGTCATGCTCAGGTCGTTCTGACGTGTTCAGGGCTAGAGTGCTCCTCGTCATGCTCAGGTCGTCCTGACGTGTTCAGGGCTAGAGTGCTCCTCGTCATGCTCAGGTCGTCCTGACGTGTCCTGGGCTAGTGGAACTCTTTCGACCGACAATCACCCCCGTGGTTTTCCATAATATTAATAACTAGCATATTAAAAGAAGATGCACTTCGTGGAATTACATTATATTTATTACTGGCATGTAAAAGAGGTGTTCAAAATTACCTATCAGGTAAAAGCTCCATTTCTTTACAAACATTGATTAGGCTCAAATATGGCTCATGTCTTAACATGACGTTGCAGCTTCCATGTCCTTCCATGTCCCAGCTTGGTTGCAGCTTCCATGTCCTAACATGACGTTAGGTTGCAGCTTCCATGTCATAACATGACGTTAGGTTGCAGCTTCCATGTCATAACATGACGTTAGGTTGCAGCTTCCATGTCCTAACATGACGTTAGGTTGACGCTTCCATGTCATAACATGACGTTAGGTTGACGCTTCCATGTCATAACATGACGTTAGGTTGCAGCTTCCATGTCCTAACATGACGTTTACTACCATCTTCCATGTCCTAACCTGACGTTTACTAGCTTCCATGTCCTAACATGACGTTAGGTTGACGCTTCCATGTCCTAACATGACGTTAGGTTGCAGCTTCCATGTCCTAACATGACGTTTACTACCATCTTCCATGTCCTAACCTGACGTTTACTACCATCTTCCATGTCCTAACCTGACGTTTACTACCATCTTCCATGTCCTAACCTGACGTTTACTACCATCTTCCATGTCCTAACCTGACGTTTACTACCATCTTCCATGTCCTAACCTGACGTTTACTACAATCTTCCATGTCCTAACCTGATGTTTACTACCATCTTCCATGTCCTAACCTGATGTTTACTACCATCTTCCGTGTCCTAACCTGACGTTTCCTTGCAGCTTCCCCAACTGGCTACAACAAGAACCTGAGGTCACGGGACTGCTACGCCAGACCATCGACGGTCTAGCAGCGCTGCAGCAGCCCAACGGCAACTTCCCGTGTGCCATGGACGAGCTCTCTGGGGGGCGCGCTGAGGAGGACGAACTGGTGCACTGGTGCCACGGCGCCCCTGGTATTCCTGAGTTTCCATTCTGGATGATATTAAATATTCATATCCAATAGTATGTACTTATTTTATAATAAAAAAAAAAAAAACTTCGTGCTGGAAATTATTTGCTTTGAATTCTTAGTACCAATAAGTTTACAGTTTGAATGATATAGAATTGATGTATTGTATGTAATGTTTACAATTCTTAGCATCGTAATGTAAAATAAATGGGAATGAATATTTGTGTAAAAATATTCAATGTCTAGAAACCCTTCAAAGATTATTATTTTCAATAATTATTATATATTTAATTTTTAGCATTGTTTTATTAACATTTTTATTTTATCTACGATCATTGGAACAAAAATATTGACGGTTTAGTACAATATTGTTCACTTAATATACCCCAATTCTTTATAGTTCATCTATAGTTCTCCCGAGTTCATATACCCCAATTATTTATATTTTTTGTACGACCAATGGATGTAAACTCCATAGTGGACCTGGTACCTTAACTATCAATCATTGTGGTTTGACGTTTTCTATTGTAGCTGCTTTTTATATTTTGTTAACCGCAATGTACTGTGTTTTGTCTCGGCAATTATACTTGCTATTTCATTGATGGAACATAATCTTTACAGGCATGATCTACTTATTTGCTAAGGCGTACACATTCTTCAATGACCCGAAATACCTCGACGTGTGCATCAAGTGTGGGGAAATCACGTGGCAGAAAGGACTGCTCAAGAAAGGCGCAGGTTTGATAGTATTAATATTAAATAAATTTATCTAGAGTATAAAAGCAAAGATAGAGCGACGTGAATTAGTCATATCCTTATTAAAGGCGGACTAATTATAAAAGTACTTGAACGAATTTATATATCTGACGCTCTTTGCTTCGGAATTTTTTTGTTAACGGATGAAGCACTTTGAAAGTAGATATACCGTGGACCTCAATTCCGGGTTTTATTTCACTGGTGGAACAGAGGGGAATTTCTGACCGAAATTCAATTTCCTTGGCAATCGGGATGTGAGTTTATTCACTGCACCTCGGCTAATTTGTTGGAAGGATCATTCATTGTTTATAAGATGTTTGGAAAATAGTCATTAATTGAAATAACTAAGGAATAGTTAATTTAAACATTTATTTATGTACGGTAACATAAAGTCACAAGTCTTCAGCTAAATGATGTATTATTAAATGTTGCTGTTTCCTAACTTCCAAATTCACCATAAACACGAAATAATTGTCTGTGTCAATACGCAAGGAGATTATGTTCTTATGTTTCAATCGTAAAATAAAAACCAGCCAAAGCTCATATTTTGTCGAGACCAATTCCGTCATTGATTGGCTGACGGAGTAACAATCTTGCCGCTATTTTTGCCAGTACGACCACTGGAGATATTTCCTCATAACTCATGAATACGTTTTGGTACGCGCGTTGTTGTTTCAGGCATTTGTCACGGCATCGCTGGGAGCGGCTTCGTGTTCCTTCTGCTGTACCGCCTCACAGGTGACCTCAAGTACATCCACCGCTGCAAGTGCTTTGCCAAGTTCATCTTCTCAGAAACGTTCAGAAAAGCTCGCACTCCAGACTGTCCCTTCAGCTTGTTCGAGGGTCTCGCCGGCACGGTGTGTTATTTGGGAGACATGTTAGCTCCTCAGCAAGCAGCGTTCCCATTCTTTGACCTCATCTAACGTTGTACCTGACGCATTTTTAAGTGCGGATACTACCCATCACTTAGTATAGTATCTATCTTCAATCTGTAACAAGTTCGTGTGTCGTCGGATCAGATGATATTGAAATTCTTTCTGGTCTACACGAGCAATTTCTTTTCAAAAGTTTATTAGACTGAAACCGATGAAATAGAATAACATATCTAGTATGTCAATTAATGTCTAAATTCATCAACCTGAACACTTTGAATCTTTCCGAAATGTTCTCATGTAATCTATGCAACTCCTCTTCTGAAGTTAGATTTGTTCTGCATTACTTGATCTCTTCATACGATTTAATATTGAGAAATATTTACATTTAGTTAACAAATGCCACCTATCATGATAATTCAGAAAAGAGCAGTTCAATATAGCTGCTTCACTTATGAAATAATTCATGTGCAGTATTTCCAGAACAGAAAACTTCTGTTCGTGATGAGCACTTCTCGTTCTAGAGTCGTTGCTGAAAAAATTAGACAAGATGACTTAAAGACTGTCGGGAAAAATTTCGTCTTTGAATTAATATAGCAGCGCAGCTCAAAGTTCTTAAATATTGGTTTGTTTTGGAGTTAGTCTGCTCGTTCGATTTTGTCATTTTGCTTCCATTCGACAGTCGATTCGACAATACTTCGATTTCTAAAGACTCCTTTAATTTACTTTGTTCGAAGATTATTGTCATTGAAACTTCATAGTTTTGCAAATACTCATTGCGTTTCTGGGCAGCTGGGAGCTGTCAAGCTCTATAAGTGGAGAAAATCCTTATTAGTAGGTCTAAGTCTAATTTCCATCTTGTGTACTGCTGAATCCTGCAAGGAATAATCTTCAACTATGTAAAATTTCATCATAACTAATATGTCGATTATCGCTAGAAAATTATCAATGATGTGGACTGTAATTTCGTTTATTTAATCTGAAAAAATTTTAACGTTCATAATAAGATCAGCAAGGATTTTGTGGCACATCCCAAAATTTATATTAACGATGACATGGCGTAAAATTTAAGTGCAATAATGTAATATGTCGTAAGTATAAATGAATCGTCGTTAGGATGCTAACTAAATCAGTTTGTTTGAGAACTGTTCTCTGTGCCCCATTTCTTCATTTATAATTTACATATGTGTGCCAAAACAATTTTTCTGTTACTTCGGGAATTGAATTACTGTATAAGTAACTTAGGGCCATCATTGACGAAGGCAAATGCTTGGTTAGATCATCCGCACATTTTTGAATCTCAATCGAGAAAGCACACTTCGTCCTCGCCACGTAATCGTGTTTGACTTGCAATAGATTGTTACTTGACAAACAGCCACCAGCTTTGTTAATCCTTTTACTGTTAAAGAACTTTCTGCGTTCAACATTTCATGAAATAGTTATTAAAGGGAGTCGTGATAACACAATATTTAGAATAACATTTGTAATGCAGGTTTCTAACGAGAATTAGTCGATATCGACACTGGAATTTCACAATTATGCATACATCAGACAGGTGATGGAAATACAAAGACAGCTGAAAGTATTTGCCAAATGGAATCAGGGTCAAAATTACGTATCGTTACGTTATCAGGAGCACTCGATGGAAAATTTATCTTTAACGTACGATTTACTCAATATAGTGCAATAGATCTCGGTAAAGAATGTTAGAGAATACGTACTTGGTCTCGTGTAATTTTAATAGTGACCGACCAAAGACCAATTCAGTTTCATTGTTGACCGTTAACCAAGAACGCCAAGCTCCCTCACTCGGTCAGCAGACTCGGGGGCTCTGAGGTTGGCTACGAGCACGGGACTAGACGTCGCTTTGGCTACATGGAATGGTACCTCATCATGTGAAAGAAATATAAATCAAAACACGAATTTGTTCGGAACTAGGATTTGTGTTTCAAAATCCAGGACATCTACAAACTAATTATTAACGGGAAAGTTACGAGGAACATTCAAGTACAGTATGGTACACTGGAACTCTAATGGCATTGAAAACTAAAAACGTCGGTTAATTCATTAGTGAGAAATAACTCCTTAAGCAATGACATGCCAAGCATACATTTCTCTAGCAACATTTAGCCAAGAGTGAAGTTCACAGCAACGAGCGTTTCTGACTGCAATGCCCTCGCTAAAATGTAACAAATATGACCTCAAAAAATGTTACTACGAGCCATCTGCCGTCCTGCAGTCGAAAAATTCAATTAGCCAACATTCCAATCAGGAAACGTCATGAATAATAGAATAAGTCAGTCACAACCAATGCGCAGGAGGAATGCAGTCCGGCAACCTCTTTATAATAAAGTAACACGTTTATAATAAAATAAAACGAAATTGTATGTTACATCATTGGCAGCAGGGCTCGGACCAGGTCAATGGAACACACAACAGCATCCTAATGTCATTAATTTTATACCTAAAGTCAGAACACATCGCCATGGGACATAACGTTAAAAGCTAAGCAAAAATGCTGATATAGGTAATAAATTAATATATTGAGATAAGATTACTAAACGATCTCTCCCAGCAAGGGGGCTAGAAACATAACCAATTCTACTCAAGTTTAACTGGAATTAACAAGAAAAAGCTTTAATAATCAACAGATATTGTTAAAATTGCTATTTATACCATGAACACCTAGGTTCAACATACATAAACAGTAAGCACATCTACTTCAATAGATAGAAATATTAATTAAATTAAGGAATGGGTATCTACATTCAAAGCTCACAACAGATAGCATATTAATGGAATGAAGGAAAGAAACACAACCTACACCATCACGCAATAAGATTCTCATACATAAACCGAAGAGATACACAAGCGAAAACATTAACCACTATCTCAGGCGGAGATAAATTGAATTAAAAGTGCACTCGACGAAATGGGGAAGTATCACGATAAATTAATTTAGAAACAAAAAAATCCCCGAGGGGAGAGTTTGAGTTAGCAATTCTAATCAATCGTGAGAGAATAAATTAACTATAGACATAAAAGCACCAAATTGAAGGAATAGCATTAGTTTATATGCTCGCAAACAAAATATTTCAGACTTTGCATGATTTTTCATTCTGGGAGAGCAACATGATGCACTATAGTGAAAGTCTCAAGCATCAGAATGACGAGTATAAACGTAACCACTGTAACTCCAGTTAATCCCAAGATAAAACATAGGTACTACCTAGAACCTCGATATTTCCACTCAAACATTAAGAATATGACTGAAAAAAATTCTGTTACTCAGCAACAAAATTAAGAATGTATGCATAGGGTAGGTACATGATCCATTACCTCGTAAATAAAAATGATAGAATTTAGATCTCAGTAACTGACTTGCTTGTGAAAAGTTATACGGTATTGACTGTGAAAAATTAAAGTGGTTGTTTTTTCAGTTGGTACCTTTGGCACGTTCTTGCATGTCAGTGTTAACTAGAGTCAGAGCAACATAATAATCTTGTATAATCCATTACCCTGTATCGAAAAAAGGAAGTACCTATTGAGATCTCAATTACTGACTCGTCAGAGAGAAGTTATAAAGAAGTCGCGGTTGGCTCAATTGGTAGCTTTGGCACGTTCTTGCATGTCAATGTTACCTAGATTCAAAGCAGCATAATAACCTTGCATGAGCGCAAGGATACTCTTGAAGACACCTACAGGTAGTAGAACGTAGCTCAGCAGCCGCCACAGACCAACACCAAAGAAGACACTTGGACCCTCAGTGAAGTTAACAAGATAGAGCGACGCGTAGAACAGTTCATTACCGGAGCACATAAGGAAGAGCACGGGTCTAGAAGTGTAGTAAATCTGCAGGATAAAGTTGGGGTTGGCAGCTGAAGATTTGTGGCTTGTGCGGCCTTCCAGTAAAGACCTGAAAGTAAGTAAACCAAATTAATACCTAAGAGGTTTTTATAATTAAACAGGAGTGAATGTGATGTGGGTGCACAGTATTAAGAAAATTTAGATTTTGTTTGTTTTTTAACTTTCTGGCAGAATCTAAGGATTTATGTAAAGTACCTACCATAGTTTAGGGCAGAGTTTTGAAAATAATAATATACGTTTAAAAACTACTTTTTAAAGACAACACTTCCAAAGAATGCAGTATATACAATCTTACAGATGTACAATGAATTTCTCATCTAATTTTTGAAAATTAAAAAAATTACCTTTTCAATTTTTTATATATATATATACACGTACTTTTTTTTAATATATAAATTTTTTTTCAAAATTATTTATTCTGCTAATTGATTGGTGCATTGCCTCTGACTTCAAACCAGTGTGCAAAATTTCAGATCAATTAGACAGGTAAAAGTGTGTCAAATATCAGTTATAAGGTTTGTAGCTGACAAAATTATTTTTTCAATTTTTTTAATATTGAAAAAAATTTTTTTTAATTTCTAAAATCATTTATTTTGACATTTGATTCATGCATTGTCTCCAACTTTACACAAGTGGGCAAAATTTCAGATCGATAGGATAAGTAGAAGTGTATTAAATTTTGATTACAAGATTTGTAGCAGACAGACAGACAGACAGACAAACAAACAAATAAACAAACAAACAAACATGAAGTGAAGTTAAAGAGAAGTGTTGTAAAAATGAAAGTTATTTCAAATGGTTCACGATCTGATGTGAACATAACCATATTGAGATGCTAAACTTGCCCAAACAAGATATTGCCCAAAAGAATGAACAAGATAAAAATTGCACATTATCTTAGAAAACAGAAAAAAATAAGTTGGAAATAAATGTAGCAATAATTGTGAAATACACAACAATTTGATTTGACACATGAACAAGACAAAATTACACATGATTTATGATAACAGAAAAAAGCTAGGTACTGGAAAAGTTTGTAACTATAATCTTAAAATATGTAGAGATTTAGACTGACGTGTGTAGGTGGAGCCAGTGGCAGGCAATGTCAATAGTGATGGAGAGTTGGAACCAGAAGAGATACTTGGGGTAGAATGTCCCGAGACAAGCTATGAGGCACATCGTGCCACACCGGTCAGTCAGCATGTCAAGCATCCCTCCAAACTTGGTGCCTGTACATAAGAGTTTTATGAAACAATCCAGCAGGGACATGGATTATTTTTATGCAAGACTGAAAATGCACAAAACACAATATTTTGAAAATTGATAAAATGTACTTCAAATAAAAAAAATTCCTTTAAATCTATTTTGATCCTTCAAAGTGAGGCATGAAACACCAAAAACTAAATTGATCAAGAAAAATTTTGGCAGTCTCCATTAACAATAATTCCAACCTTTCCAACTCTGCCTTACTTTGATTGAAAGCTCTAGCAGCATGACCATCAAAAGCATCCAAGAAGCCAGATAAGAGGTAACAAAATGATGCAATGACGTGGTCCGTGGGCATGAAGTAGAATGAGATCAGTGCCAGGAAAATCCGTCCATAACCTGTTGGAGCAAAGTAGTATGAGACCTACGCCCAAAAATTTCTTCACAACCTGCTAAAATACAGTAGAAATAGATAAGTGAACAGGGAAAATAAATCCGCAATCAGTTGAAGTAAAGTAAAATGAGACCAGTTCCAGGAAAATCTATCCATGACATTCTGAAAAAAGTAGAATGAGACCAGTGCAAAATAAACAAATATAAAAAATATTTCAAAAAATATAATTCAGTACTCACTCACTGCAGTGAGTGACAGAGAGCGCATTTTCTCGTCGACAAAAACTTGAGGTCACGGACAGATGGACGGACAGACAGATATGGCAAGCACAATAGTGCATTTTTTCCATAAATGAGAAAATGTGCTAAAAACCACATTTTTCTGGTTTTTAAAAACTAAAAAAAATGAAATAAAACAAATAAAAAACTTAAAAACCACATTTTCTTAACAGACAAAAAAGAAAAACATTTATGTACTCTCACATAACATTTAAGTTATGTAAAATGTTATGTAATGTTATGTAAGAGTAAATGTTTTTCTTTTTTGTCCATTAAGGGGACCGTCTATTCTAAAATTTCAAATTTTGGCGTTTCCCGGTTTTTGTGCTCATCTTAAAGCTTACTTTCTGATGCATCAAAAGGTACCAGAATCATCCATCTACGTCGAAAAATGATTTTGTGACAGCTCCCTAAAGGGGGCGGTTTTGAGGCCCCTCCAGTAAAGTCTATGGGATTAATTAGAAGGCTGGACACACTAAAAAGGAACGTCTGACATAAAGCGGCCAATTATGGCAATATCTGGTGCTTATACTCATCTTAAAGCTCAATTTCTGACGCGTAGAACGGTACCAGAACCATCTCTCTACCTGCATTTTGACGTGCAAGACGCGTCGCAGAATAGATGGCGGTGGGGGGGGCAGCCTTCACTATTTGAATGGGAGATAATTCAAGAGAAGCTCTACAAATATCGCGTATAGCGGCCAACACACTCAGTGCCCATCAAGACAGCAAGGTGGTAGGTATGCTGCCAGTCGCTCTATGCCTCGCTGACTTGGTTTGAGGCTTAATTGCGGTAGTATCTGGGCTACGTTACGACTCTTTTACGTCCATTTACGTGCAGCGCTGCAGTATTTTGAGCGTGTTGTACACCTCTATTTCTCCCAATTGCTCTCACGGAAAATCTATCTTCTTCTAGAGTTTTGAAGCTACAGCAATGAGAGATATATCATTTGATTTGTGAAGACAATACCTATCGACCTAGCCATCCCTTTTTTTCTAATTTGTGTATGGTTCGTCATATATATGGGGGAGAAGGGGGGAGAGGGGGAAAAAATGAAAAAAATGGGAAAATCGCGCATACAAAAAATATGGGGAAAGTGAACAAAAGGGATGGCAGAGTCGATAGGTATGGTCTTTACAAACATAGTGGCAAACCAGTGATTTTTTAGAATCAGTTCATTTTTAATTTCCTCATTTACCTACCTACTCAAGATTTTAACAGATTTCTTATGTATGATAAAAAAATTGATAATTCTGGTATCCAAGATACTTTACTGGTCTACTTATAGGACTCAAAAATGAACTTGAGGAAGAGTCTAAAAAACTCTCTGCTTTGCCACTATGTTTACAAATTGAATGATACATGTCTCGATGTTGTAGGACGATACTTGTAGGAGGAGATGCTTTTTCTAAAGTACCCCTTTTTGGCCATTTTCTATGAATTTCACGTTTTCTATTAATTTTTCTAAAAATTCTAAAGAGCAAAATGTTTTTTTATACATTTTACGTATGTATGTGAAGTTTCATGATGATCGAATAATACCGTAACTGTAGAAGTTTTTATGGAGGGTAGACGGTCCCCTTAAGAAAACGTGGTTTTCAACAGTTTTTTATTTGTTTTATTTCATTATTTTTAGTTTTGTAAAAACCAGAGAAAAGAGGTTTTTAAATTTTTTTATATTTATTTATTTTCTACTTTTTAGCTAGCAATTTTAGTAATTGAAATCAATTTCCAGGGTTGGCAAGTGTGGATGTTAGAGAAGAACCCAATTCCAAACCGTGAATTTTTCATGTTTTTTTCTAAAAAAAATATTTTAAATAATTATTTCTGATGATCAAATCTTGAATTGTTAGGCAGCATAAGCATGCATGCCAAATTTAAAGTTTCTAGGATGTTCAGAAGAGCTCTAAATTAAGGTGTAAATTTTTTATGACAGACAGGCACGAAACAAAGTCAAGAAAAACATGGTAATAAAAAATCCATCCTTGACCTGTAAATGAAGAATCAAATGAATTAATAACAAGACTTAGTACTATGTAATCTCATAGAGTTCCTAAATTGGTTGAAATTGAAATTAAAATACAAGTATACATGTCGACCAGATGACCCCTGAGATACTATTACAATGACTCTTGTGCCACACTATGAAACCTGGTCAACAAATGCATGGAACTAAGAAAAAGCTTAATATAAAGGAAAAAAGTTGAGAAGTGTCAGAATTACCCACGATGTCGGAATATACCGTGTTTACCCTAGCTAGTTTCACTTTTAATTCGCTTATGCTTATCTAGTTAAACATAATAATTAGAATCTATATGATAATGCTGATATCCTTGGCTCATGGGAGATGGGATCATGGAGACTGGAGTTGTGACCATGATACTTTACTTTTTTAGTTTTACAGGTCTATTAATAGTAATAGGAGTGATAGGACTCAAAATAATAGAGTAAAAAGAAGCTTCTGCATTTCGATGTCTGCATAGCCACAATATTTTTTGAACCAATTTTCAAATAACACTGACCACATTTTGACTATGTATAAGGTGTAAATAAAATTTTTAAAACAAATGAACAACTTTAGGAGAGAGTTGTCTAATTTATTGCATTATTATTTTTAATATTGTTCAATTTGAATTAATAAGAATTAAAACAATTACTTACCAATGAGGTTAGGTACAAAGAGGAATATATTTTCTGTCATGTTTGTGAAAATAATTTTCTGAAAAGATTTTTACAAAGATGATTAGGGGGAAGAATAACACTACTTGTCCAAGTCTAAAGTTATTGCTTGAGTTATATGTGTGTGTGCTTTGTTGAAGGTGAAGAGATGACCTCACTCAGGCCAACTGTCACACCTGGATATGGCATTAATTGCTGGCTTTCCAAATTTGCCACTTGCAGCCACAGTCTAATTTTTCTTGCTTGTAGGAGGTGGCTGTTATTTCAGGATTTTCCTGGTATTATTTCCAGATAGATGGCAATTGCTTGGGTTGCTGCTATAATTTTCATGGTTTCCAAAGATCTTTTAACTGTCTTGATTCATAGCTGACATAGTTCCTCTTCTTGGTATTTCCAGATAACTGGTGATTCATCTTCTTGGTATTTTCAAATAACTGGTGGATTTATGTTACGTTTCCAAATTACTTCCCCTATGACTTGATACTTCTTCAAAGGGTTCCAAGGCATCCAGTGCTTGCAAGAAATTTGGTAACTGCTTTAATGATAAGATGTTGTATATAGTTTTTGAGTAGTCACCCTGCCAAGTAGTGTTTGCAGGGTCAGGGTCTGGATGCCCAAGCCAAACAGAGTGCGCTCTAATTTCAGCGTCCAACACTATATCGACTGCACTATAGCATAAAATGCTCTATGGTTTCATCCTGGTTGCAGGTGGCACACAAAGGTGAGTCAGACACGAAGAAGCGATACATATATGCGTTCACACCCACATGTCCCAGCCGAAGGCGAGCAAGCACAACTGTGACACGCCGAGATCTTGCATGTATCCATGGGACAGGAAGTAGATCTTCTCGTATGGTCAGCAGGTGTTGTCCCTTTCCAGAAACTGCAACAGTTTGGTGCCAATTTTCCTGCCAACGAGCAAGTAATTGTCTACTGAGCCAATATTTACAGTCTGCAAACTCTACTGGGTGGAATGAGCTGTGGTTGAGCTCATGTCCCAACTTGGCTGCCCGATCTGCCAACTCATTTCCACAAATCCCAGCATGGGCTTTCACCCACTGTAGCACCACTTGTCTGTCAGCATTGAGCCTCCAGAGCATCTCCCTGATGCAGTAGACAACAAGTGAGTACCTGGTGTGGAGGCTCCTAGGTGACTGCAGGAGAAGTAGAGCTGAACGGGAGTCAGAGCAGAAAACCCAGTCAGGGTGTGAAGCACCCTCAACAACAACCAACAAGTGGTAGATGGCAAAGAGCTCAGCAGTCAACACACTGCTCTTTGGGTGCAGGCGCCAAGAAATGGCTTTATCCTGCGAAGGAATGTAGGTATATGCCACAAGCACTTGATTCCAGATTGGGCAGGTGAGAACCATCACGAAAAACAGTGTGAAAGCCTGGAAAATTCTCACCCATGGTAGCACTGAATTGATGCATGGGTTCCACTCCCAATGTAGAGTTCATGTTGACTTGTATGTATGCAGTAACTTGTTCCCACGGAGGGGCTGGATCCACAACAGGCACTGGTATAGGGTGACAGGGCCCATACAAACGGAAATGGGCAGCGGCTGTAGCTAGGGTGGAGTTTATCCTTGTGCAGGGAAGCATCATCAGTGAAGCAGTTTTATCGTTAGTAGGTCTGTAACACAGATTTAGAGCTAATTGGGCCCCAAGTGACTGGCGGCAGAGGGACAGGGCAGGTATACGCGCTTCAGCTTGCAGGGAGATGATGGAAGTTGTTTGTCGCGCACCCAGGATCAGGCGCAAGCAGGCATTTTGCAGCACATCTAATTTGGCAAGCATTGAATTTGAGGCTGTCTGATAAGAGGGTGGATCCATAATCCATCTTTGCTTGGATATAGGCACAGTAAAACTTCCGGAGGAAGCACCTGGATGCACCCCAGTTTGGGGATGCCATATGTTTAAGAAGGTCCATCCTGCGAATAATGTCACATCGCAAGCTAGTAATATGCGGTCCCCAACATAAGCGTGGAGCATCCAAAATCATGCCAAGTACTTTGTGCTGTGCTTTATAGTTTATGAGCTTGCCATCAAAGCGCATGACTGGAACCTGCTTGCATTTGTTGCTGAAGTATTGGAAAACTGTTTTGTTGGGATTGACCACCAGTCCCCAACTCTTGAAGTAGTCACTGATGATCCTTAGATAGTTAGTCATATTCAATTTTGCTGCTTGCATGGTTTGTGCATGGCATGCTATTGTAACATCATCGGCATAGATGAGAGTGTGTGTGCTGTCGTGCTGTGGGATATCCATGAGCAGGAGATTAAATAGAAGCAGGCTTAAAACTGCTCCCTGGGGAACGCCTGCTCCCAACACATTGGGGTCTGATAGGAATCCTCTCACACAGACCCGTATACTTCGTGCTTTTAGGTACTTCTGCAACCACGTCACCATGTTGCCTGTGAGTCCTGCACTTCTGAGCTTGAATATAAGTGAGTCAATGCAGACGTTATCAAATGCAGACTGTAAGTCTATGTAAACCACAAGGCAGACATCCGAAGCAGATTGGGAAGAGCAAATCAAGTGTTCCAGTCTGAGTGAAACGTCTATTGTGCTCAATCCACCTCTGAATCCACATTGCGAGCTAGAGAAGAGAGTTTGGGACTCTGAAATGTGTTCCAGTCAAGCAGCCACCATTTGCTCGAACAACTTACCAATGCAGGAAAGAAGTGCGATAGGCCTATATGATGTGGGCTGTGAAGGGTCCTTTCCAGGTTTCAAAATTGGTAGAACAACTCCTTCCTTCCATGCAGACGGGACCACACCTGTACAGTAACTCTGATTGAAGAGCAGCAATAGTTCCAAGAGGTGGTTGTCACTCAGTGATTTAAGAAAGGCATTGTGCACACGATCAGCACCCAGAGATGTTTGATGCAGCCTTTGTATGGCACGATGGATCTCTGCCATGGTAAACTCTCTGTTATATGGGGCACCAAGGTCCAGATCATCCAGAGGGTGGTTTTCAGTCATAAGGGGGATTTGTGCTCTGTTGACCTGAGAGCAGGAGCTTATTGTCTGACATAATAGGTTTGCTTGATCCAGCATATTTGTGATTAGTTGTCCATTTACAGTTAGACGATACTCTGGTGATGGGAGGCGAGCACGAAAGAGATGGAGCTTGCGCCAGGCAACAGTGATAGGGACAGTATGATTTATTTCTTGCAGAAAGTGTTGTCTGTATTCTCTCTTGTGCCTCAGCAAGCAGTTTCTAGCTTCTGCACACTTCTTCTTGTAGTTTATGAGATTAAGCATGGAGGGATGTCGGGTAACAGTCCTCAGCATCTTCCAACGGGAATGCACTGCTTTTCGACACTCCTCACTCCACCATGGTGAAATAGGCCTAGATGGTGGTATACCAGATGTAGAGTCAAAGACTTGAGAGGCAGCTTTTATTATCCTTGTGGTAAAATCTACCGTCTGAGCATCAATGAAAGCAGGTGTTATTATAGTTGATGCAGGTACACAAGCTGAGATCTGCTGCAGTCCATTGGGGGCAATCTTCCATCATGGCACAGGAACAGAATCCAGGTTCAATAGGGAGAGTTCAGAGGTGGCTAATATTGGGAAGTGGTCACTTCCCACACTGGCAAGCATCTTAGACTAGAGCCAGGAGATACATCTGAACTGACCAGCACTAGGTCCAGACATCCTGGGCTTCCAGTCACCCGTGGAAATTGATGCTGACCTAGAAACACTTCAGGCATGCCTGAAAGTTTAAGGCAATGCTGAAGTAATCCGCATTGAAAGACCACAGTGTCAGCAAGATCGGACAAGAGTCCCATCAACATCTCTGTGTTTGGTATTCACAGGAGAGGCTTTACTGCTTCACATTAAGTTTGGCCCCATCCACTATAGAGTCCACCCCTATGAATTTCCTCCACTCCAGTGCTTCCACTGTCAGCGCCCAAGACACTCAGCACAGGGATGCCGCAGCCCAGTACATTGTCCGGTTTGTGCTGGACTGCATCACGTAAGTAGCTGCAACAGTAGTGAAATTGAGTGTGCTAATTGTGGACAGCCTCACAAAGCCAATTCAAAGACCTGCCTTAAGTTGTACCCCTATGCTGCTCAGTGTCAGCAACAGCCAGTAAGAGCCACAATGCAACCTCTGACTCAGAACCCAGTTGTTAATGATGCCAATAGTGGGCGCCCTAGTGCCTGGGGAAGAAGGAGCTTTGGAGGGACAATGGTGCAGACTGTTGGCAGTTCTCAGGATTCAGCTAGCTCATGGAGTGCTGCAGTGTGCTCTCCTGGGTCAAGATGGCATAGCAGCTGCACAGTGGCAGAGGTTCATCAAAGTCTGGGAAATTCTGGGACCAGTCAACAGACATCAGCTGTGACCAGTGCTCAGAAAATCTCTTGCTGTAATTGTAACCCTATGAATCTGTTGCTAAATGAGCAGGGTGCTCCAGCTGCATCCTTCCTCAGGGCTTCCTGAGTAGTCTGGTTGGTGTTCTCCAAGATTTGTTTTCTTTAAACCTACCTCTTGAGTCTGAGAGCAAGCGTAGGTCCATTGTTATTGATGCACTTGCCAAACACTTTTCTCTACCTGCAGATGCTTTCACCAAGGCCACCTCAACAAGCCCTCCAGTGCAACTGGAAGCCAACAAATGAGTTTTCAACCCATCTATGTCTTCCCTAGAAGCTGAGGCTGTGTGCTCTGAGGATGAATTAGCTGTGGCTCTAGGTGTACAGAATTTTGAACTCATTCAGACATCAGATTCGTCTGATATGGACTCAGCCACACAAAGTGGTTCAAAGAAGGATGAGTGGCCCATAATTCCACCCAAGGGCAATGAGAGGGGGAAGGCAGCTGGCAGAAAGAAGAGCCCCAGAAGTGGTCCAACTAGGTCATCCGCAAGAGTTGAAGCAACTAGGAAATCATCCCAAAACCGACAGCACTTACCCAAAAATAAGTAACCTGATGGCCCCATTAACTTCACCACTATCTATCATTATGTTGAACTGTAACAGTCTATAAACCCATCTAGCAGAAGTCAAGTTGTTACTGTATCCTCTAAAGCCCAGCATCCTGTGCCTCACCAAAACATGGGTGACTGATAAATATTTGCCTACCTTCCTGAGATATTCAACGGTTTCAACCTACTGGTGCAATAGAGACGGTAGAGAGGGAGGCCTCTGTATGCTTGTGAATATTTCCTTGTGCTATCAGCGCCTTATGCTGCTCCCCTTCCCAACAGGAATCTTAGAGGTGCACTGGTGCAGGCAATCAGTCTCCACCTCAGAAATGCCACAACTATATCCATCTTGAATATTTACCCTAATGGTGCAGTTACCCTCCAGGAATTGACCTCATACACTCACCAACTTACCTCATCATATCTGCCCTGGTAGTTGGTGATTTTAACGCCCACTCTCCTATCCTGTCATCACGAACAAACACTCCGAATGCTACTGGACGTGCTCTTGAAGAGCTGTTGCTGACTGAACCACTGACTTTGATGAACCCCGTTGATTTTCACACCTACATACCATGGTGCAGAGGGCGGATGCAGCATTGCCAATATATGGGTTTTTAAGCCCTAAGCATCACCACTCACCGGTAATTTTAAGATGCGTTGCCAGGTAATTTTTAATGAAAAGCTATTTACGCTGAGTAATGAAAAACTTTTTACAAGCCATGAACTTATTTACAAGGTTGCATGCACGTGTTACTCCAAATAACTAATTTTACCCTAAAAACAGTCTGATTGTACAGCAAGTGTCAACTGAACATGTGATAATGCAGTCTGACCACTCTAATGTGACCGCAACTACGTGATCGTAAACTTGATGTTTACATTTTTTTGGTGGGAACTCATTGCAACTGATTTCTGGACAAGCTTCACTGCATACTGATCAATCCAACATACCGGAAAGCGGAAACCTTACTTTTTTAAATAGTTGGCCATAGACTGACAAATATTTTAAATTAATGGATTTCAATCTAAATGTGTCGGCAAGATCTTCAGAAGGCATAAATTTTGCTACTGAAGCGCAGTGTGGAATTCTAGAGGGATATTAAATTAACCAGTACACATAGCATATTGGAAAGCAGGACCTGAAAGGTTGGAAAGTCCAACCTCAGCCTGTCCAGGAACTTTCCACTTCCAGTCCATTTTATTATATACATTATACATATCTAGCTTACATCAGCCAACCTCACTAAATGGCAGCAATTAACTTCATATACAAAGAAGCTGAAAACCCCAAGCTATAAGCTCTCAGGCCCAACGGTCATCCATCTGGCAGACCTGCGGCTTTAAGTCCACTCCAAGTGGACACCCTGCAAAGAAAGAAAGAGAAGGAGGTGGGCTTTGCCTGAGTTCACGTTTTCATTTCGTTGATGTTCTTTTTCGTGGTAAGCATGCTAGTAGGGGGCATAGCTGCTAAGATAAATGCTTAGAGCAGTAACGTCATAGTCATACTGTCCTAAGACCTAACGTAACGAAAGTAGTAACGTCGTTCTTAACCTACTCGTATTGCCATAATCATGATTACCCTGACGACTAGCCCGCCTGGCGCCTGAGTCCATGACACTCGTAAAGTCGTAATCAGCATGACCCCACCGTCTGAACCGCGAACGTCGAGTCCAGACTTCCATCGAGTCCACGTCGACATAGGGGCGTACGCGGCCCACTCACAACAACTAAACAAAGTTAACAAACGGGACCTGTCGGTCCGTCGGCGGTCGGACCAATCCAAACCCAACGGTCCTAACCTTAACAGAGAAAGCCTGAACAATGATTAGGCCTACTTGATTTGAGAGTCATGCTAGTGTGTTACCTTCAGTTCATTTTTAATATTCTCATCTAATCGAGATTTAAACCAATATCATGAATATGCATGATAATGCTGGACTGCTGGTAGCTATGCAGTATGCACTACCTGACTACCGCCTACTGCGGCACTGCCTAGCGCCTACCGGTATAAGCCTATAAGGTATTCATAATAATTGGTCTACCAGTACCAGACTAGTGATGGACATTTTACTCAGACTGGAACACTTGATACGCTCTTCCCAATCTGCTTCGGATGTCTGCCTTGTGGTTTACATAGACTTACAGTCTGCATTTGATAACGTCTGCATCGACTCACTTATATTCAAGCTCAGAAGTGCAGGACTCACAGGCAACATGGTGAGGTGGTTGCAGGAGTGAGAAGTACCTAAAAGCATGAAGTATACGGGTCTGTGTGAGAGGAGTCCTGTCAGACCCCCATGTGTTGGGAGCAGGCGTTCCCCAGGGAGCAGTTTTAAGCCCACTTCTATTTAATCTCCTGCTCATGGATATCCCACAGCACCACAGCACACACACTCTCATCTATGCCGATGATGTTACAATAGCATGCCGTGCACAAACCATGCAAGCAGCAAAATTGAATATGACTAACTATCTAAGGATCATCAGTGACTACTTCAAGAGTTGGGGACTGGTGGTCAATCCCAACAAAACAGTTTTCCAATACTTCAGCAACAAATGCAAGCAGGTTCCAGTCATGCGCTTTGATGGCAGGCTCATAAACTATAAAGCACAGCACAAAGTGCTTGGCATGATTTTGGATGCTCCACGCTTATGTTGGGGACCACATATTACTAGCTTGCGATGTGACATTATCCGCAGGATGGACCTTCTTAAACATATGGCATCCCCAAACTGGGGCGCATCCAGGTGCTTCCTCCGTAAGTTTTACTGTGCATATATCCGAGCAAAGATGGATTATGGATCCACCCTCTATCAGACAGCCTCAAAATCAATGCTTGCCAAATTAGATGTGCTGCAAAATGCCTGCTTGCGCCTGATCCTGGGTGCGCGACGAACAACTCCCATCATCTCCCTGCAAGCTGAAGCGCGTATACCTGCCCTGTCCCTCCGCCGCCAGTCACTTGGGGCTCAATTAGCTCTAAATCTGTGTTACAGACCTACTAACGATAAAACTGCTTCACTGATGATGCTTCCCTGCACAAGGATAAACTCCACCCTAGCTACAGCCGCTGCCCATCTCCGTTTGTATGGGCCCTGTCACCGTATACCTGTGCCTGTTGTGGATCCAGCCCCTCCGTGGGAACAAGTTACTGCATACATACAAGTCAACATGAACTCTACATTGGGAGTGGAACCCATGCATCAATTCGGTGCTACCATGGGTGAGAATTTTCCAGGCTTTCACACTGTTTTCTGTGATGGTTCTTGCCTGCCTGACCTGGAATCGAGTGCTTGTGGCATATACATTCCTTCGCAGGATAAAGCCATTTCTTGGCGCCTGCACCCAAAGAGCAGTGTGTTGACTGCTGAGCTCTTTGCCATCTACCACTCGTTGGTTGTTGTTGAGGGTGCTTCACACCCTGACTGGGTTGTCTGCTCTGACTCCCGTTCAGCTCTACTTCTCCTGCAGTCACCTAGGAGCCTCCACACCAGGTGCTCACTTGTTGTCTACCGCATCAGGGAGATGCTCAGGAGGCTCAATGCTGACAGACAAGTGATGCTACAGTGGGTGAAAGCCCATGCTGGGATTTGTGGAAATGAGTTGGCAGATCAGGCAGCCAAGTTGGGACATGAGCTCAACCATAGCTCATTCCACCTGGTAGAGTTTGCAGACTGTAAATATTGGCTCAGTAGACAATTACTTGCTCGTTGGCAGGAAAATTGGCACCAAACTGTTGCAGTTTCTGGAAAGGGACAACACCTGCTGACCATACGAGAAGATCTACTTCCTGTC
Source organism: Hyalella azteca (assembly GCF_000764305.2). Taxonomy (NCBI): domain Eukaryota; kingdom Metazoa; phylum Arthropoda; class Malacostraca; order Amphipoda; family Hyalellidae; genus Hyalella; species Hyalella azteca. The sequence goes on along the minus strand of NW_025946229.1, from coordinate 63,400 downwards.
CCATGGATACATGCAAGATCTCGGCGTGTCACAGTTGTGCTGGCTCGTCTTCGGCTGGGACATGTGGGTGTAAATGCATATATGCATCGCTTCTCCATGTCTGACTCACCTTTGTGTGCCACCTGCAACCGGAATAAAACCATAGAACATTTTATGCTACAGTGCAGTCGATATAGTGTGGGGCGCCAGACATTAGAGCGCACTCTGTTTGGTTTGGGCATACAGACCCTGACCCTGCGAACACTACTTGGCGGGGGTGACTACTCAAAACATATACAACATCTTATCATTAAAGCAGTTACCGAATTTCTTGCAAGCACTGGACGCCTTGGAACCCTTTGAAGAAGTATCAAGCCATAGGGGAAGTAATTTGGAAACAACATAAATCCACCAGTTATTTGGAAATACCAAGAAGATGAATCACCAGTTATCTGGAAATACCAAGAAGAGGAACTATGCCAGCTATGAATCAAGTCAGTTAAAAGATCTTTTGAAACAATGAAAATTATAGCAGCAGCCCAAGCAACAGCCATCTATCTGGAAACAATACCAGGGAAATCCTGAAATAACAGTCACCTCCTACAAGCAGGAAAATTTGACTGTGGCTGCAATTGGAAAATTTGGAAAGCCAGCAATTAATGCCATGTCCAGGTGTGACAGTCAGCCTGCGTGAGGTCATCTCTTCACCTTCAACAAAGCACACACACACACAGACTAGTGACTACCACTCTACCTAGCTATACTATAGCCTGCTATAGCATAGCCTAGGGCATATATATAGACTTTTGGATGCCAAGGATGGCTCTAAAAAAGTCTACTTTGCCATTGTTTTTCTCATTTACTTTTATTTAGTTAGGCTTCTGTATTTTAACAAATCTGGCAAGTTCTTTAATCTCTTTAGACAGTCTAGGTAGTCTCTACAGTCTACACTGAACACTCTACAGTACAGTCCAAATTTGAGTAGCTATCCTGCCCAGTGCCCAAGCATGGAAAACTTCTACAGTTCTACCATTAGGGCTGCAACTGCAAGTCTGCAACTAGAGCTTTCCTGCCATTTCTGGAACCATGCAATTTCCGCCAGATCAATTAACTCCTATCTAATTGTTAACAAAAGTGCAGGATCAGGCTGCGAGATTCCAAATGTCTTGAAAATTTGTCCAGTTGGAGCAGCCAGATTTCAGAAACAAGTACCTAGGAAAATTTCAATTTCACCCTGCCCCTGTCCAGTCTCCAGTGTCCCAGTGGAGTGTCCCAACTTCCCAAGTGTGGGCTTTGGATTTGTAAGTTGTAACAGATAAACTCTTTGGCCCGCAGTTTGGCTGTTTGGGCCTTGGGGAGAGTTTAGCAACACTTAAATTTAAAATTTTGAAATGATGTTAGTACAAACTAGCTACAAAGACTACAATCATAGGGTATTATGGATCATGGTGCTGGTGGCATTGTAAATGCCTTAATGACCATTTAGGCATTCCCATATGACCTATATAATTGAGGAATGAGGAGCACTGTGGCCAAAAATAGGAGTGCACTTGCTTGAGTTGCTTCAATAGGTGATAGGAGTGGGACAGCTGTGCACTCCACTCTCCAGTATAAGTGGGCTGGCAGCAGCACCCGCGGCAGTGCGCTTTTCCCACTCTTAAATCAGCCTCCTATTGTAGTGGGACAAGCGTGCTGTTGCCTGTTGGCCTGCTGCTGCTGCTGCTCCTTCCCTTCTTGCTCCTCAAGTGAGTAGGGCTTGTATGTTGCAATTCATGTATGGAATTCCATCATGTAAAAAAATATGGATACAGACTGAAAATCAAAGCATGAATAATGAGAAAAGTTTCAATGTCCTGAGTCCTGACAAATCCAGTGGGATGTAAATTTATAGCTGTCTAGAGTGGAGACTCGTGCAGTCGTGCTTGATGATGAGAGCCTCCCTCAGCTAGCTTCAGCCTTGTGGTGTTGGGGAGCCCCATGACAATGGTGGTGTAGGTCTATTATATAGCATTCATTAACCTGAGGATTATTTTTATTGTTGCAGATTTTTTTCTAATTAGGTTATAAATTATTCAGATCTTCCTTAAATATGAGTGCCAAACAAGAAAGAAATGGAGTAGGAAGTAGCAAAGCAAATAAAAATAAATCATCTATTTATTTTTTGATGTGTAAAGCATTTACCAGCAACTCACACTGGCCAGACAAGGTAAGAACTATTTTTCAATTATTTGATTTTTTTTAATGTTCATTATTTTTTGGGGTCTCATTTGATAAGATTATAATACATTCATCTTATAATTTACTTACTACACAACACAGTTAGAATTGAAATGTCCCAATAATACCAAGTAAATCTGTTCCACTTTATCTTTTTAGTGACAGTCCTAAAGTTAGACTGTTAAAGCTCTTTGAGTGACTTGAAAACTTCACAATTTAGTTTATTTGTTTAATTGCTTATCTTGATTAATGAGGATAAATTAACTCCCAATTCAATCAAGATAAATTAATTTCTTCATTAATTGGCATGAATTAACTAAAATCTCATCTTCTGTCACAAACTTGAGATGATGCTGTTCTGAATGTGAGATGCCAGTTGATAGGTACTGCCACCAGCCATTTTGGCTGCTAGGTATATATATTGCATTTCCAGATGACCCGCAATCATGCATATCAAATCGAATTGAGCCTTCCATTTTATTTATTTATAATGATTATTGTTTTAAATTATTAATTTTGAAAACTATATAAATTTGTTTGCTTTATTTCTTAACAGGACGACTTTCTAGATGTGATTTACTGGGGCCGGCAAATTTTGGGCCTCATTATGGGCATTATATGGGGAATATTTCCAATCAAAGGATTCCTGGGTTTGCTCCTGTAAGTATCCCATTATTTTGCTTCTTTTCTTGCATGTACATCTATTATAATGATAAGTGACTATAAGCTATCAGTGTAATACTGCTGTTATTAATGGTGTGAGTCGTATGGCTACATCTTGTGAGACTTAATCTAAGCCAAGCAGTGACTGTGAACATTTCACATGGGTAGGCAAATATTTTCAAACGTTTGAATGCAATTGTAAGCATGGTCAAGAGACTTCATTCACCCTTCCAAAGCATATCTACTCAGCATGGAATCTTCTTTGTAAAATTTTTTAAATTAAACCTTGAAATTTCATGAACTTGTTCACAAAATGCTGACCTAATTTTTCTAAGTGAAGTAGGTACACACTTGAGTAATTTCTACAGATCCATGTTTAAAAAATGAAGCTAAGCTGTTCATATTACATTTCATATAATAACTCACTCCTTTGAGCATTTGCAAGTATCAAAGCAATGTCAGAATGAAACCTTGTCATGTTATTAATATGTATGAGAAGTCATTTTTGTAAGCATCTGATGTTAATCTTTTTTCTTTCAGGTTTTGTCTTGTCAGTGCAGCAGCTGTGTATCTTTATGCATTTAATTTCCAAAATGTAGATGAGGATGAATATGGAGGAGCATGGGAAATTATCAAGGAAGGTTTTGTGACATCATTTGCTGGGTTCTTGGTGAGTGCAGGCCAACATTAGCCACAGTAATCACTTTAAAAATTGACTACAATTCATGCTCTTGTTTACTCATTGCATTATGTTGCCTAGCTGCTTTTACAGTAATTTACAAATTGAGCAAAAGAAGAACACTTGCAAAGTATCATTCATGTCATAACATTTAATCTACCATAATTTGAGGAATGTGTTGTGTATACTCATATTAGTATAAACCTAACCACTAATATTATTAGTAGACACATGTTTACTTTGTTCATTCCTTGTAGTAGAAGCTTTTCAAGTTTCAATGTTACTCCCAAGATGACGTCTAAATTTTATTATTTAAGATAATTTACCATAAATTGTGAAACTTGTTATTTATACATAAACCTTCACTGTTTATAACACTGATTTTCCATCTCATGATTACTTGGCTCAAAAATAACTTTTATGAGATTTTATGTGAATGAGTTCTTTAATTGTGGCACTATTGTCTTGAATTTAATGGTGATAGCCTTTTTATTTAGCTAGGAAAAAAGAAGAGGACCACATATATTTTATTCCTATAGTGCACATTATACTTCTCATTGCAGCAAGTCACAAACATTACCTACTGAGACATTATCACAAATGTGTTGAAGTAAACTCTGATTTTAATTCAAGCTGTAATGATGTTTTTATAGGTTCTGAATCAGCATATTAGTCGTTTTTTGTATTGAGATCATATTAACTAGTTCACCAAGCATATGACTTTTTCTCCAGGAAAAATTCTATTATCAATAAAGAGTCTTTAAAAAAATTAATTTATGATGCTTATTGTGGAGACTAGGGCCGTAATTAGAATCACTTTTAATTGATGCCACAAACCATAGTCACCATTTATACCATATTTCCACAAAACAGACAGAATACCTACAAATATCTGTCCCTAGTACCTACTTGTGGTTATTTTGTTAATACTATTCATCATTAGATTTATCATTAGTATGTCTTTATACCAGTTTTATCATTATTTTTTGTTGTTTATTTCTGTTGTGGAACTTTGCTGCTGGCCATCAACTTGATTTCTGAGTAATTATTCCTCCTGTGCAGGTAATGTGGATCATCATTTACTCTGGCCTACACTTCCAAGACTGACGCCCGTAGAACTCTGTCAATTTGTCATGTTTCCATTTTGTGAAGAATAAAACATTGTGCTGCTAGTGTTCAACATTTGTTCATGTAGGATGTTGTACTTGGGTTCACATGGGCTTTTATGTTTAAAGAAAAATTAATTAATTTGTTTAATATCCTGGTATTTTATTGGTTTTGATATCAGTAGGCATAAGTTTCATTTTTATTCATAAACAAAACCTAAGTTGTTATCAAATTATTGACAATTGCAATTAGCGCTAATGACCATACTTTTTTCTATAAGTTTCATTGGAATCGAATGACATCTCTTCAATTGAGCTAAATAACTAATTACAGGAAAAATCACAAACATTTCACTTGACTCTATTTCATATGACACAAAATATACCTATATTCTTTTATTTCCATGCAAGATTGTTTTCGCTGAGACATTAAATTTGTAATCACTTTTTATGCTTATTTCCTTGTATTAATAAATTCTAATGAACCACAATCAGCATGTTTTGAATTAGATGCATTTTAATGCAATGACTTGATGACAGTTTTTTCTGCCTAAAGACATGTCAGAAGTAAAACATGAATTGGTCTATTATAACTCCATTAATTTAGAGGCGCTTCTTATCTTTACTTCAGAGTAGTGATAGTTTTGTGAATAATTATTTCAGTCCGACTCTTATCCTGGGTTTTGGAAACGAAAGATCCAACTTTCATCTCGTCACAATATCGCATCGGCAGCTTATAAGCTAATCACCATAGTGTGCCTGTATTGAGTTATAGTTTTATTTTCAAGTTGAATATTAGGCTTCTGTGCAGAAGTTCTGGTTCGTGTCAGCCTAAGTAATCGGGTACGAAGTTCTGCCTTGCTAAAAATTCTATTTCACTCAAATCAGAAACCCTGCCTGCCTGTCTCTCAATTTCTGCAATACGTTAACCAAACGTGACTTCAAACTTGTAGATTGTTTATTAAATAAGTGATATATCAGCCCAATTGTTTCTGGAGGTCCTTGACGCTGAGTTTCAAACATTACCTACCTGACCCTAGCAACTGAAGGAAATTAAAATTCGTAATTATGTCAATTATTGACAATTACTAATTATAATTATTGCGAGTCAATTCTGATTTGTTTAAGTAAGATGTATAAATGCAGAAATTGTCGAAAGATTCGGAACATCGATCATCTACATATTTGGGTTTTTAATAAGAGCTCAGGAGGAACAAGTGGAGGCATAGTAGAGTGGGTCATAGTAAAGTGGGGCTAGAGTGGGTCATAGTAAAGTGGGGCTAGAGTGGGTCATAGTAAAGTGGGGCTCAGTAGAGAAAACTTTGCAGTTCTTCCACCCACTGCTTGATCCATCAGCACACTCGGCCTTGCTACGCTCATATGTCTGACCAAACTGGGTCAGGACAACCCACAAAAAGACTTGTTGGTGATGCAGTCAATTGTTAGACAGTGAGCCAATTATTTCTCCGAGAAGTGGTCTCTATACATAATGTGACAGCCAAACAACTTGGATATAGCTTCTTGACCTATACGTATAGTATACAGTCCTTTTTAATAGATTCTTGACCTACACTTGTATACAGTGCTCTTTAATAATAAGAATTGTTTGTACAACAGTATTTGCTGCGGGCTAAATGTATTCATATTTATCTGGATCCTTTTTTACGGCTTTTGGCATCGATTAAAACGCGTATTCAATTCTTGAAAATTTATTGATTTATTGAATGTCTAAGATATTGTAAAGATTGATTTTATTGCTTTGTTTAGTTATTTAACCGATGCACTGGAATAGATTTTTACTCAATGTTTGAGCGATATTGGAATATTCTTCGTTAGCATTTGTACGGAAATTCTCTCATATTTTCCGACATCAAAGGGACCACAAATGTCATCATCATCATCTGAAAGGATTTCATTAGATTTAGTTCATTTAAGCTTCACTATCCTTATTGACGGAATTTAATAAAAAATTGAGAATAATGAGATTTGTTGCAGAACATTTCTGAAGCAAAAGTACTATACGTATTTATTACTGAGCACTCGGTTGACGGTAGGTGTAAGTAAACATGTAAGTAAACTCCTTCGAGTTTTAATAATGTGATTGTAATTTAGCTGAAAGTTAATTTGACGCATGTCTTCTTTGCATCTTAATGTTGTTCGTGTTAAAATTTTTAAGGTAATTACGAGTAATTAATCAGACAAATTTGTTGATTTCATGATAGTTATTCTTGGAATTACCAAACAATATTTGTTTGTGTCTTTCTGAAGAATGATTTTGAAGATTATTCAACTAGATTATTGTAACTTGTTTCTAATATGAAATAAAATAATTAGATAGACAATTACTATGACTCGTCTGAAGCATTAAAATGTTACTCTATATTCTTTAGTGTAGAAACGATTACGTGCATAAAGAAGGTATTCCGAAATATGAGCGCTGAAGGGACCATCGAAGTGGTTGACGCTAAGGGAAGTACTCGGCCGGTGCTTGGGCAAGTCCTAAAGCTATCGCAGGATACGAGCAACAAAGATAAAATTCAGAGTACGTCGGGAAACTGCCGCCAGCCTCCACTGTTTGCTGGGCACAGACCAGTTCTTAACTTACCGAGCTGCCCTTAATATCGAGAGCGTGGTGGCCGAGTCATTGAGATCACCTAGATCGGATCAACGAGTGTGAGGTTCGAAACCGGTAACTGGTTGTAAAATTGCTGGCCAAAGGTGGTCTCGTGGTCAAAAATCGGCGAGATTTCAACGTGGCCTAATCTAAACTAACATCGCAATTTTAATCACGCCAGGCTTGGCTTCCTGTTTCGACGGCTCGTGCTGTGCTCTATCAAATTAAAGGGACATTTTAACCTCTGGCTTAGAAAACTAACTCTTGCATCATCAGTTCGGCGGAGCAAAGTTACGCATGCATAAAAAAATAGGTGAAAAGGACAAGTTTTGAGTGACAACGAGCGTTGTTTCAACTATACTGTGAAAAAAAAACAGTCGTGCTTCATCAATTGATCGGTGAAATGTTACGCACACATCAAAGACGAGTGTAAAATACAATCTTGAGTGATGAAGGGCGTTCGACAATTCGAGCATCGCTGAAAAAACTCGCCGCTGAAAAAACTCGTCTTCATCAACTCGCCGTACAAATTGACGCAGTGTGCGTTATTGGCAGGTCTGGAGTGAGCGCGGCAGCTTGCAGGGCATCATCTTCGATTTTGTTCACGTGTCTCACAAAATTTTCGGCGGGCTTGATATTTTCTGAACTCGAAGTTCAAGAAGATCTATCATCGTCTTTGATCATAATATTCAGCGTTGAAAATTTGGCTGAAGTTTCTACGGATGTCTGATCGCCTTATTTGAATACTTCGCAGTCTTTCTCTGCTGAAGGAAGCTCGGATATAAGTGACAAGCTTTTTTAGTTTAACATTCTAACCGAGCGAACATTGAACGAACTCTTTAATATTTTGCTCCGAATTTTGTGAGTGCATTCAAATATTCAATTTCACAGAGAAACTAATGAAACTGTTCTGTTTATAATTTTTTCTTCCGTTGTTCTACTGATAATTAATATTATACCATTATAATGATCGCTTGCCTCCTTGACGACTATATGGTCTTGCGAAGGTTTAAAAACTAGCCTGTCTCGAGTTATTATATTATAACATTCAGCAATATAGCATCATTTAATAGCTACTTCATGATGAGTTTTAAATGAATAAATGTTGAGTATTATAATTGGGGACGATTCTTCAATAAATTGAACCACATTGCACTAAATAGTAGTACAAGTCCCGATCTGCCTTGCAGCTGAGAATTTTCTGAGCTCAGAAGACATTTATTGCCTACAAGTGGCGGAACAACTGTCCTGGCCAGAACGCTGATTACCGAGAGCGAAGAACAACATTAGAATATTATTTGGAGGAGAAGAGAGAAAGAAAATACGAGTGAAGAACAGCTCAATCACAGTCGTATGAAAAAGCCCTGCAACTATCTTCCTACAGAATAACTTTGCCTTCAACTGATCTGTCTATACGACAACTTGATCCCACAATTGATCTATATACATAACATTCTATCCCCTCAACTGCACTTCTTACACAACTTGACCCAAAAACAGATCAACCTATATAACAATCTAACCTCATAACTGCTCTTCTTACAAAACTTTATCCAATAACGTGTCAACCTTTAAAACAACTTTACCCCATAACTTTTTTGCTTATAAAAAAAACTTGACCTCACCTTAGTCCATATCTTATCGAGATCTGCAATCGGAGTCCGCAAACTGTCGTGAGAAAATATAAGCCTCATCGTTTTTTTATTATGCATATAACGTTTAGTAGTTAGCAAATAGTTTTCCAGCAGGAAAATTGTGTGCATTTTTAACAAACTATTTAATAATTTTAATATAAAACATAAGTTCGGTAGTATTCAGTCGAAATGAGTATTCCAAAGTGTGCGTTATCGTACCGATATCTTATTATTTCTATCTATATCTTATCCAGCTGTTCATCACAAAGAATTGACCTAACGGGTACTGTGTCTACCTTAGCAAATTTCCAGACAAGACATAATAATCTACTCAATGATGAGCAGGAACTGTCAGTTGAATGTTCATATAATTCATCACAAAGTGTTGGAAACTCTTCAGGATTGCGTCCGAGTAGGGATTTAGTCTCTAACATTTCTAGTGTAATAAATTCGTCTCATTACTCAGACGTGTTCAAGCCCGTCGAAAGGATTAACGGGCAGTCATCGCCTTTTGAAACCGTTTCAGGTAAATCGTCTTCGCATCTGGAAAGCCACCAGAATGTTTCACAATTGAATCGCTCGACTTTGAACAAAAGAACTGCATTACAAAAAAGAAACTCTGGTGATAAAATTAGTCTTCATCCTTCTCCGACTACAGAAAATGTTAATTCTTCTAACAGTGCTTCTTCTGTAGAATCAAAACTACCACGAGACGAGTCTCATTTCAGGAACACCTCGTACCGATTTTGTGGCGTGTTGGATGTTCAAAACAGTTCCTTACACCAAAGGGTCAAAAGATATGTGCTTGAAGGGAGCAAATGGGAAAAGTTGGAAGTAACTTGGGCTATTGTCAAGAAAACAGAATCTTCTACAATATCCCACAACCAGGTAATGCACGATTTATACCAGGCCTTTAAGTTATGGAGTGATGTATCCAAACTGAAATTTGTTGAGGTTCATCCGGAGACGCCAAAAATAGACATTGCCGTTGGGTTTTACACCCTTGATCACAGAGATCGATACCCTTTTGATGGACCTGGCGGGACCCTTGCTCACGCTTTTTATCCTGGAAGTGGTGGGGACGTTCATTTCGATGACCAAGAGGTGTTCATGCGTCACTCTGAAGCAATTGGTAGTACTTCTGGCACGAGTTTTTTGGTAACCGCGGCTCATGAACTTGGACATTCATTGGGTTTGCAACACTCCAACGAGCACACGGCTTTGATGGCCCCGTACTACCAAAGCTATCCGGAAACTTTTGAGTTACCTGACGACGACCGTCGAGCTATTCAAGCCTTGTATGGAGTACCAGATTCTGGATTAAATCCTTATCGGCCTCAGTTTACTACTCCAGATACGACAACCACAACCAGCACCTCCACGACTCCAACAACAACAACAACAACAAGAGAGCCAAATCAACCTCCCGTAGTTCCTCGCACAACTGTACCCACAACTGTACCTAACCAAGGATCATGTAAACCGAAGTCAACAGGCTTGGAAATCCCCGATGCATGTAGCACATCGTTTGATGCAATCACTTACTTTAGAGGCGAGCTGTACTTTTTTAAAGATAAATTCTTGTGGCGTCTTCCAATGTTGACCTCTGAGTACCCATCAGAATTAGAACGTCTTGGTCTGGAAGCTTTTTCAGGTCTAGAAAAAATTGACGCTGCGTTTGAAACACCCAATGGAAAAAGTCTTGTTATTTTCTCGGGCGAAAAATTCATTAAGACCACGCTACATCGAAATACTGAATCAATCGAGAAAGGTAAATTGGTAGACCTTGGCATCAAAAACGTCTCGAAAATAGATGCCGCCATGATATGGGGACGCAACGGATACGCTTATTTATTCAGTGGAGATCTGTACTGGAGATTGGGAAGTGACGGCAAAGTTGAAAATGATTACCCAAGACCCATGGACGTGTGGCGCGGAGTTCCTTACAACATTTCAGCAGCAGTTTCAGTGGGCGTGAAGACATACTTTTTCTATGAACGTACCTTCTGGCCATTCGACAATCAGAAAATGAGTGTTGTCGATCCGCCTCGTTTGATTTCTTCGTTTTTCTTTGATTGTCCTTATCCTGTACACGAGGAAAGACAAATTTGCTGAAAGGTAAAAGTTTTGTAAATTCGTATTCTGTTAAAGTCTTTAATAGGTACGCATTTATCTTGTCGCAGACATCTGACGAAGGTCTACTGTAGATTATAATATACATGAGTTCTGCCTTTTTGTTTTTGTATCCTTTCAACATAAACCTGCAGGGACCTCAACCGAAGAGAGTTTGCTGATGGTTTTCTTACCGTTCATTGGTTTGTATTATTATTTAAACTCATTCAAGGTCTCGTATTCAGCCAACGACTTGTGCCAACAAAAGTAAATAAGAAAATAAAATAAAATAATACATGTATAGGTTAAATTTCTAGAGTGAGACATTAACCTAAACCTCCTAAAATTTGTTATTGAGGCGTCCATATTCGGTGTTTGAACTGGTTCAAAATTTGAATGATTATTACTAGTGGTAATAGAGTTACTGCATTTTTGGTAATCTATATGAATGGTTTCAATATTTGGACTGTAGAATGCATAAAAAATGACGGTAAAGCAATGGCATTTGATTAACGAATAGCCCGACAAACGGAGGCAACGTCCACTAGTGGTGAGACAGAGACGCAGTGCATGACGGCGAGGCGGAGATGGAGTAAAATAATATACATTTTAAAATTACTTTTTAAAGACAACACTTCCAAAGAATCCAGTGTCTCCAATCTTACAGATGTACAATGAATTTCTCATTTAATTTTTGAATAGTAAAAAATTTAATTTTTTTAATATATAAATTTTTTTTAATATTAAATTTTTTTTCAAAATTATTTATTCTATTAATTGATTCATGCATTGCCTCTGACTTCACACAAGTGTGCAATATTTCAGATCAATTAGACAGGTAAAAGTGTGTCAAATATCAGATTTGTAGCTGACAAAATTACTTTTTCAATTTTTTTAATATTGAAATTTTTTTTTATTTTTAAAATCATTTATTTTGACATTTGATTTATGCATTGGTTCCAACTTTACACCAGTGTGCAAAATTTCAGATCGATAGGAAAAGTAGAAGTGTATTAAATTTCGATTACAAGATTTGTAGCAGACAGACAGACAAACAAACAAACAAACAAGAAGTGAAGTTAAAGAGAAGTGTTGTAAAATGACACGAGTGAGACGGGATAAATAACGGCGAAACAAAAATGGGGACCGATTCGACACTGCAGCGAACTCGCGTGCGAACTCGCCTGCGAGCTCGAACTTCATTTTCAACTCTGGCACTCATAACTCCTTCAATTATGAACGGATTTTATTCAAATATACTCACCGCAGCGTACTGATATTATCTACTTATATTTCAAATTTGAATAAAATCCGTTCATAATTGAAGGAGTTATGCGTGCCAGAGTTGAAAATTAAGTTAGGTTTTCCATTCGAGCTCGCAGGCGAGTTCGCACGCGAGTTCGCTGAAGTGTCGGACCGGTAAATGGGGTCAAAGAAATAAAGAGACGAATGCAAAGGTTGAAAAATACGAGACGAAGGCACTCCTTGAATCTTTTATCATGACGATAAATATCCTTGAACTGGCATTTTTGAAAATTATAAATTTTTCGCAGTGTCATGCATTGACTGCATAGCTACATTCCAGGAACAATTTTTTGGGCAAGCGCGGATAGTTTGTGAGAAACAGCAAACTCCCATCAGATCGAGTCTTGGCCATTGATATTTTCGGTGTGCAGCTGTCTGCTGCCATGGTTTAATTAAACATTGAGACTTTACGGGAATTCTCTTCACATCCGAAGTCTTAAAAATCAATCAGGAAAAAAAACTTAGCGAGAGTATGACTAAGCACAATTTGTGAAATTGACACCATCTCAATCGTCATTTCCGGTTACGATTAGGTAGTGAGCTGTGTGAGGTTATTAATGGAATTTTGAATTTTAACATTTTCATGATGATAACAAGAACGACTTAATGCTAGGAAAAATATGACTAAATAAAATCGATGGCAAATTTACGTCGAACATGCACGCCTATGCAAATAATTATGGCGGAAATGCGATGAATTTAATACGTCTCCAAAGGTCGCAAAGCTCAACTCTCTCGTTATCTCGTTTAAAAGGCAAAACGACCAAGAAACCTGCTGAGTGCTGAACAGTGAACACCAGCAGTTGCTCTCTGGAAGTCGTGGTGTGTGTGTGAATCTTTTCGACGTGCGCCGGGTTTGACAGGATTCAAATTATACACCGGTATTGTTCTGGTAAAAGTAACTTATGGACACACATTTGAGCCACTCTGACTGTGTGCTATAACAAATCGGATATTTCTGCAGGAAATAGCTTGTTATTGCCTCGCTTTTTGTCAATTATCGGCGTAGGTAATCATCGCGCTTTTGTACATGTAGTTTCTACCAACGAAGAGTAATCGGGGCTGATGAGTAACAACACTTCTCCGATTCTGACTCCGTTACAAGTTTATACTAGCTTATAGCCTATAGGATATACTGTAATACAATATTACTTCATTAAATTGATAGTATATAGATGATAAATTTGAATAAAAGTTTGCAAAGACTGTGTTTTATCAAACTTCCGTTAATAAATCAGAGGACCGACGAACGCGTAAATAAAAGTATAGGTATAATGAAATGTGCGATAAGAAATGTATTCTAATATATTAACAAAGTAAATTCAATAAATTGTATTTAACGTTATAGAGTAGAGTCAGTAGACGCCTGTAGACCAATTTACATTTATGTAGTTATTTTGGAGAGTAGAGACTACCTACCAGTACCAGGCTACCTACTCAGGAGTCTCGACCACAGTCCACTGCCCGCGTGCCCGGCAGCGCCCACAGCACAGCCTCAGCCTCACAGGGTGGAAAATTAATATTGAACTGACTACTGAGTACTGAGTAGAACAGTTCCTCTAATTCTAAAGTCTAAATCTTTGACTGATGCTAATAGCCTAATGCTAGGCTGGTTCAATCACTTCAATGCAAAATTTACTTTATATTAATCCCTGTGATGTGTTCCATCACATAGAAATTTTGAGAAGGCACCAGATTTTGATATAGTTTGGCTGGGGCTCAGCAAAATCTGACAAAGGCTTATTGGATGAATAAGGTATATTCAAAGATCAGTAGCATCAAATTTTACTCAGCCCTGAGCAGGTGACTCAACTCTATTAGCACCTTATATATTTCTACTAATTTATGCAACACTATTTCTCCCCCATAAGCCTATAACATGATCTTTGTCACTTTCCATAACAAAACCCACATAAATTGTACAACCTGTATTATTATTATGGCTATATACCTGATACTATATAAATAGATCCTTAATGCAAATATTTTCTGCATATTTATTTACCTCTTCATCTCAACTGAGAACTGACCCATCAATGACACATAAGTTGCCACTCATAACTAAAAACTATATAATACTAGACAGAATTATGGTTTGTGGAGTTCAATAACCACAAAGCTGTGCATGATTGCTCTAGAAAGAGTATTCTTCAGTTTTGTTTATAAAATAGATAGTTTCTTTTGAAGGCCAGTGAAGAAGTACCTACTGTGGTGACATTTTACCTATTGCATTGATGGTAGGATCACACCCTGGCAGTGTGTTAAAGGCTTCATACTTATTTATATACGAAAATAATATACTTAAACAAGTTTTGTTAAAGACCAGAGAATTAGTTTTATTTACCAACTTCTTGTTAGTTTTTTCAATAAGTCGTACTAAATTCTTCGTAGGTGTTGGAAGATTGAAAATTAAATTACCGATAGACATTTTTAATATTTAACGACGTTTCGAATGTTTTGTAGCGTTCCGGGCATTCGCTGGCAGCGTTCAGGACCCTTCCGATATCTGTTGGTTTCCGATATACTTTTGTGACAACTGAATTATCTTTAACTTCCACGAATACATCCAAAAAAGGCAAGGTGCGATTTTGTCCAAGCTCATAAGTAAATTTCAAGACTGAATTCAGTTCGAAAGCTGTACGCAGTTTTTTTTACATAATTAAACTGCGTTTTTTTCTTTAACAAAACTTGTTTAAGAGAAGAAATTCTGCCAGCCTACACGAAAATAATATACCTACACTAAGATTTCTTTCAGCAATATATTAATAGGATTATTATTGGTATATTTAATAAAACATGCAATATGTATATCATTGAGATATGAGCAGTGCAATAACATAAATTTCAGCCAAACAAATCAATTTTGGTTTGGCTTAGGATTATAGGACAACTTTCACTTGCAAAATACACTGTTTTTTTAGAGGATATCAGAAGGAACATGTTGTGTTGCGTCAACAAGTAGAGGCATATAGATAGATTTTCTTTTCAAAATTTCTATCTTGCTTAATAAGTTTCCACTGTGATGGGCTTGAAGTTGTTTTTTGACTTGGTTCTCAATTTGGTTGTGGTACTCATCAACATATG
Organism: Hyalella azteca; assembly: GCF_000764305.2. Taxonomy (NCBI): domain Eukaryota; kingdom Metazoa; phylum Arthropoda; class Malacostraca; order Amphipoda; family Hyalellidae; genus Hyalella; species Hyalella azteca. The sequence goes on along the minus strand of NW_025946229.1, from coordinate 48,007 downwards.
TGATGGTTACATATGTGTGGTTACACATGTGATGTCTTTTCTGAAGTCTTGAATAATTTTTTCATCATTTAGTAAGAATGATTTTTTTCATGTATTATTCAAATTTGGGGGTGAGCTTGGCTGGAGTAGGGGAGCAACTATGTACTAAACACTTGTCTACTTTTAACCTATATATTATATATATCATTTCCAGAGTAATATATTGTGTTTTTGAAAAAGAAATATTTGAAAATACTTTTGAAGAAGGGGAGAAAAGGAATATTTTTCTCAGGATGCGGCTTTATTTTGCCTGCAGCATGTTCCTCATCTGGACTCTAGCCACACTTGCTCCTGTTATTGCGCAGGTGAGTGACATACTAATAACTAGACTATATTGAAGTATCATGAATACAACCATCATCATCATACATAGATTGGATAAAATTTTGAACTAAATCAGGAAATTAAAAATTAACTTGTTTCTAAAAAATCGCTGTGCTTGAGTTAAACTGTCCTGAGAATTTTTAGTGAGCACTACATTTTAGAATTATGTAGGATCCTTTGCATTTGCAAGTATACTACGTATCATGGATACTACTATGATCACCTTTGGTGTGCTTTGAACAAATTCTAATTAAGCCAAATTAAATTCTCATGGATTGTTATAATCTAGATTTATGCCAGTTTTACTTCAGAGACATGCAAATGAGGGCACTTGATATCAAACTGGATAAAGAATAGTTATTTCTGATTAGCATGCTATTGGTTTATGTAGAAATTATTGGCAAAAATGAATTCCTTCAGTCCAATCAGGGTTGACTTTTCATAGATACATAATCTCTCATTTTGTAGGTAGGTACGGGCGTACGGCTCTTGTCTCTATTTGTGAAGCACTGAACTATTAGGTTTATGTTCATGTATTTACAACTCTAGCTGGTATTCTTTTTTGTCAAGATCAATCAACTTGAGATCAATGTTGTAGGTGTTGAAATCAATTTTATTGTTGAGATCAATTTTATTCATTGGTGTTTTTGGTATCATTTAGTTCAAGTTCAATTAAGCTAAGTGAAGTAATTGAACCCTTACCCTCTAATTCTACAGTTTCAATTGAGCAAAAGAAAGCTTTGGTACTAGGAAAGATCCATTAAGGGATTAAGAAAGATGATGAAATGTTTGTGGTTTAGCAAATTTGTTTGTTGCTGTGGATATCTCATTTGAAATTTAGGATGCAGCACTATATCCTTGGTAGGATGCAGTACTATATCCTTGGTAGGATGCTGCACTAAATCCTTGGTAGGATGCAACAAACCAATCCTGATCGGTGCTTCTATCAAATTTTTCTGCTGGGATCTTGCATTTTGGAAAATCTGAAAGTTTTAAAATATGATTGGGTTATAATTTTACCTCAATATTATTTTATTTGCGTATAACTAAACTCAATTATATAAATGATGTCATTTCTATCTCACAAACTTCAGTTCCATTAGACAAATATCTACAAACTTCAAACATCAGTCATGATTCAAAATTCCAAACATCTACAAATGCGGTGTTGTCTGCAACCCAATACATTCTAACCAAACATGATTTCCCTCTTGCCTAAAAATGTTCTGGCAACCTCGTCATAATTATCAGTTCATTTATATAGCTTGAACTCAGAATGATGAGTTTTGCGTCAATTGTGCAGTTACAGCTAATGGCAGAAAAGCGATGTGCGTGACTGACTACTAAGTGTTGCGTTGCTTCAGCTTTGCCTATATGTGATACTGACATGCTTATATGTAATACTGACATGCCTATATGTGATACTGACATGCTTATATGTGATACTGACATGCCTATATGTGATACTGACATGCTTATATGTAATACTGACGTGCCTATATGTGATACTGACATGCCTATATGTGATACTGACATGCCTATATGT
>NW_025946229.1:0-45718 GCF_000764305.2 Hyalella azteca | reverse complement strand
TCAAGCGTCACGGTCTCTGCTCTCCATTTGCTCTTTACTTATTTATGATAGCGTTATAGTCTCTGCTCTCAAGCGTCACGGTCTCTGCTCTCAAGCGTCACGGTCTCTGCTCTCAAGCGTCACGGTCTCTGCTCTCAAGCGTCACGGTCTCTGCTCTCCATTTGCTCTTTACTTATTTATGATAGCGTTATAGTCTCTGCTCTCAAGCGTCACGGTCTCTGCTCTCAAGCGTCACGGTCTCTGCTATCAAGCGTCACGGTCTCTGCTCTCCATTTGCTCTCACTGCTTGGGCGCTTTTGCGAGGTCAGCAGTTTGGGAGTGGAGGGGGGGGGGGGGTTGCAGTCAACAGTCATGCGTTCAACTTGCGATTTCTATGTTATCAATTTGTTTTAAATCTAAATACTGTATTATTGTTTCATATTTAATTGGGCATCTTGTTGTGTTTAGTTGTTACTGTGATTCAACAAATTGTTAGCTTTTTTGTTGTATAATATTTTCTAGGTTATGTTCAAACCACGCACTTTCTCACGAATAACGCTTTTTTCAAATTTAGGTGTAATACTAACAGTTACTGCACGTTCTTATGCACATGAACTTTGTTAAATCAATGAAAATAGAATCGGATATTCTCTTATATTAGTCGCGTATTTAGTTATCCTCCTGACCATATAGGTAATAACACCTAGCTGACTAAGTAATTACCACTGTTCGACATTGTCATTACCTCTGGCTGACAATAATCTATAAGTAACGGTCTCGTCACACGGAGGCCTTGCACGATGTAGGTCTAAAAAGTCGCTCGTCACTCCCCGCCTTGTGCAACTGCTTGCGACTGTCACTGAGCTTCTTCAGCCTGACTTTGCATGAACCGTGCTTGCGTTTTTCTTAACTATTCGCAATCAGGAGCGGAAGCTTGTGAAACTCATCGTCTTTTGAAATCGTGATAGTATTCAACTTTTTTAACATGTATATTATACGGAATTTAGAGAAATTTTAGATATTATCTTTCTTGAGTAGAGGGTTAGTCTATATTCTAAGGATAACAGGGTTAGTGCTTTTCAACGGACTTACGGTTAGATGCAATGTCGACAAATGTCCGTATCCAAGTCATGACATTGTGAACGAGCGATCATTCTCTATATGTATTATCTTGTACTAACAGTTGTTGCGATCTTTAATGTCTCTAGACGAGAAAAGAACGTATCGCTATCTGTTTCCTGCACTGAAAGTTAATTGCAACATTGAACACATGCCTCGCTATATCATGTCCGCTGTTATAATTTACCTGCAATATTCATATTGTACTTTCAAAATGTTCGTATTTGTCTCGTTCGCCTGCAGATTTATCCGGAGAAAAGTCAGTCATTTTCGTTGTTTTGGCGACGTCAATGCGCCGTTGTTTAACGACGTTAAAGGGAAAGGCAGGCGGTATGTGAATCTGCTTTCGATTTGCTGCTTGATGCGCTATTGTGATGTGCAGTTACTGATGCTTGATGCGCTATTGTGATGTACAGTCACTGATGCTTGATGCGCTATTGTGATGTACAGTCACTGATGCTTGATGCGCTATTGTGATGTACAGTCACTGATGCTTGATGCGCTATTGTGATATATTTACTAAGATTTATTAAACAAAGTTTTGAATCTATCAAACTTGAGGTCTGATTATCCAGAAAGTGATTATATCCTGATTGATTTAATCTAATTCTATGTGTACAATGATAAGCCCAACCACGAACGTCTTACTTAACTTCATTTCCGTTTCAAATTTAAGATTCATCGCATCATTATCACTTGACGACTGTCGGTACTTAACAATATTATCAATTCAATCTCTCCCTGATAATTAGCGTGGATGTCGTACATGGTCTGCCTATGAAAATGTAATCGTTCAAGTGCTTACTCTTGATGTTTACTTTTATTAGGCTTACCTGCTCTCTGTCTCTCAAGTGTTTATTCATATTGTTTACTTTTATTAGGCTTACCTTGTATTCCATTTTGCTTTAGTTTCCTTCATTGTCTTCTTCAAAGCTCCGTACGATTAATGCATTAACTATTAGCTCCTGATTTATACAGCGTAGAATCCCTTCGTTTTATAGTATTTTGTTTATCATTTCCATACGGGGTCTATTGTGATCATTTCCACCTGTGGTCTGTTGTGACCATTTCCACCCATGGTCTGTTGTGATCATTTTTAAACGTTGTCTACTGTTGACCACTTGAACCTGGTCTGTTAAGACCATTTGAAGAGTGGTCTGTTGTGATCATTTCAGCAGTGGTCTGTTGTGACCACTTTCAAGCATGGTCTGTTGTGACCATTCCCACCCGTGATCTGTTGTAACCATTTTCAAACGGGGTCTGCTGTTGACCACCTGAACCCGGGTCTGTAGAAAATTTCGTCCTCGTCCGTGACACTGACTTTTCAATTTTCACTTCACGCGTCGGTCATTCGCTGCGCTGCGCCGGCCTTCACTCACGCTCCCTCATGTGGTTATTCCACGTAAATTCACTACTCGATTTTTCTCTGTAGAAAAGCGGTGGAAAATTACTCTCATGATGACGTCAGGTTGCAGCGCGGATTGGCCATGTGAGAGAAAGCTGTTTTATACTCAGAAAATGTGTGGGTGATAAGAGCCAAATATTGACACACTTTCTTGCCCACAACACTAGCAGAGAACAGACGTAGCATTGATGTCATTTTGCTACGCCATAGTGGGTCAGAATGACTAACACAAGGTCAAAAGAGTGCATAGCTATTTGGACAAATTCACACTTGTTTCTCGCCGTGGCGTCTCTTGTGACCCACAAGTTTAGCGCGGTTATAGGCTGTCTGACCTTGGCTTTGGTTGGCTTTGGGCAGAACGACGACTGAGTTGTTCTCAATTTTATTAATGTTTTAGCACATTTTCTCATTTATGGAAAAAATGCACTATGGTGCTTGCCATGTCCGTCCGTCCGTCTCTCCGTTTGTCTGTCCGTCCGTCCGTGACTTCACGTTTTCGTCGACGATAAAATGCGCTCTCTGTCACTCACTGCAGTGAGTAGTAAGTTATATTTTTTTATGCAGAAAAATGTCGTTGGATTCGAAAAGTGATTAGTTATGTAGCAATTTGTTGCCATTCGTATAAGACTGGTGATTGGATGGCAATACGAAGGATGCAAAGTATTATGATGCTGTGTATTTTATGCGCATGCCAATGTCCGGTTAAATGCTCAAGTTAGGGTTTTGTTGTTTTCGCAAACAAACATCCTTTGGCTCAATTGATTAGTTACCATTTCCGTGATCGTTTGTACGGCAAGTATGATTTTTAAACAACGTTTGATCAACGTTAGTTCAGCGTCACAGCCTTGTTAGGTCAGACTGCTTGTCGTACACAAGTGCGTATAGGTCTGATCAAGTGCGATCGTTTCGAGTCGCGCTATCACGAAGGGTTGGATATGCTTAGTTTGTCATCAGAAAAACTTTCACTCAGTTCTGCCTGGTTATTTCTATACAAAAACATTTTCCCTCAGTTCTGCATGGTTATTTCAGTACAGAAACACTTTCACTCAGTTCTACTTGGCCATTTCAATACAGAAAACGCTTTCACTCAGTTCTGCTTGGTCATTTCAATACAGATATACCATCTTCGTGTATTCTATCTGGTCTTTATTTTACCAGAAATAGAATCCATACAACACAACTCATAATATACAAAAGTGCCGAGATCAATTAATTGCTTGAATCACAAATTTTTCAGGAGTTTAGATGAAAAATTCCTGATACCACCGCCAGTTTATTTCTTCATCCCGCAGGTAAAGCAACGCAAGAGTTTTGGTCAAGTCATGCGTGTCTCCCACCGTCAGATAAAATTTACCGCGGATCATTTTTTGTTGTCATAGAAACTATTGAAGGTTAGGAAGGGTCTGACGCAACCTGCTATGTTCGAGCTGTTTGAACAATCCATCAGACACGTTCTTTTATAAACTAATTTAGACTAATTTTAACAAATGAAGACTAATTTAAACTAATTTGAACTAATATAAACCAATATAAACTAATTTAAACTAATAAAAACTAATAAAAACTAATGAAAAGTAATGAAAACTAATTAAAACGAATGAAAACTAATTTAAACTAATTAAAACTGATTTAAACCAATTTTAACTAATTTTAGCTAATTTAAACCAATTTAAACTAATTTTAGCTAATTTAAACTAATGAAAGCCAATAAACTAATTTAAACTAATTCAAATTAATGAAAAATAAGAGATGGAAATATCTGAATCCTCCGCGTTAGTTTGCCGTGTATGAACTCGGTATTTGAATTGAATTGCGAATAATTTGGTTGAGATTAATAACGAGTCGCGTCTTCTCGCCGAACGTGTAATTTGCATACCCAAATTTATTCTCTCTGCTTTGTTTTCAGTTTAGCTCTCCGCTCCTTCGTCTCGATTTGTATCGGTTTGTTTTTATTTGATGGATTTTTTTCGTATGGATCGGTATCGATATTGATTCACTCACGAAAGATCAAAATTATGCGTTATCTTGCATTAGGTTTTCGATTTTCGATTTTTCCAAATTTCCAATTGCCGACAAAATAAATGTAGTTATTATTTTCTTCAATTTTGTTCTTAAGAATTTACAGTCAAAGAGAAAGTTCTTTGGTTATTATTGCTCTAAGTCTATGTGATTAAGTCTCGCCACGATGCGGTGAAACTCATCTTGAATGCACATGTGATGAAGTTTTTTGAAGCTATAGTGAAACTGAACGAAACTAACAAGAAGGAATATAACCAGTCATCGATTGCAAGCACAGGCAGCGGAGAAAGCGGGCCCGGAATTCTGGTAATTCTCCTGGCCAGGAACTGGCAATTCTACGAACATACGAAGGAGCGTTCGTATGTTCGTAGAATTGCCGGTTCCTTGAAATCTGCCTTGAAATAATTCTGCCTTGAATTTTTGATTAGGGAGTAATTCTGCCTTGAATTTTTGATTAGGGAATGATACGATGTAACTTCTTGGAAAAAGCTTCAATTTTGATGAATATTATTATGAACTTATTTCTTTCGATTTTTGAGTGAACTTTGCATTTTTTGTGAGTTTTTTCAGGTAGAAAAATCAAAATTCTGTGAAAATGGTCATACAAAGACGTTATCATCGGCTTCGGAAATAACGTTGGAATCGCCATCATTATTGTCGTGGCTTTGAAATAGTTTTCTATGCTCTCAATATTGAGTAACATATGTCTTCTTTAAGCATAATATTATAAATTTCGAATAGCTTGTTTACTTCTACCGTTATCTAGATTAACTCTGCATGTCTGAAGGTTAATAAAGCAATTGAGATAATTGATTAGAGATTTAGATCCATGTAATTAAGTTTGATTTATTTAATCAATCATTTTCCGTTAATTTGTTGCTCCACGCAATTTACGCGTGGATAAAATGTACAGCGACCATCGAACCGCAAGCATCAACGTCTTTAGTTTCAAACAGTATCCCCTAGGCTAAAATGTTTTAGAATTTGTTATGTTTTCTTTGCACCTAATGTAAAAATAATTTTCTAAGCGATGGTTGATTCATTGTGCGGTGAGCTGTAAAGAAAAACCAACGCGTTATTATTGTTCATTTCGCGTTATTGAGAAATTCTTTTATTGTTTTTCGCCCGTTGTATATTATTATATTATTTATCGTATTATATATGTAGTATAATGTGATCATCTAACATATATTACCATGATTTATATATAAAATATTTAATATAACTGTATAATATAATATAATGAAAATTTACCTTAATTCATTCCGTATTATATTCAAGACAGTCCATCGAAAGAGGCCAGTGGCCGTATTAACATCGGCCAACAACTGGCCTCAGAATATCCTCGTATAATTTTATTTAGATAATCACAAGCAGGAATAATGGCCACCGAATACCCAGCCATAATTTCCTATAGATAATCACAAGCAAGATGGCCTGAGAGAAGCCCTGGAGGAGCAACCACCGGCGACCTACATAGCAGAGCTGGGCTGGAAGCCGTTCTTGCTGCTCGGCATGTCTTAGCTTTATAGCCTCGTGCTTCCTTGTGCGTCATTCCTGGCAGTACAACTTAATGCTTTTTGTAGAATTTATACAAAACATTTAGTTTAACTTCATTTAGATAAGCTAATTCAGTTTTGCTGTATTCAGTTTCTCTCTATTCAATTAAGCTGCATTTAGTTTGGTTGCAAACAGTTGAGCTGCATTTGGTTTAGCTGCAATTTAGTTTGGCATTGGTTGCATTTAGTGTTGCTGCTTTTAATTACTAGGCTGCGTTTAGTTAGATTGCGTTCAGTTCAGCAGCATTTAGTTACAGACTTTAGTTTAGTTTCTGTTATTTTTGTGCTTGACTTGTTGCTTGAATTGCCCAATATGTTGCTTAACTCCAGGCTACATTGACGGCCCCCATGTTGTTTGTATCTAAAGTAACGATAGTTACCTGCAGTAGACGGTAACTCGGTCATGGACCTAAGATTGTCGCGGCCTTATTAGTGATAATATTTCTGGGTTATTTCATACGTCCATTTGCAGAACGTTGCTTTTAGTTATCGAAAGAACTTATCTCTCTGGTACACTGCGACGAACACTCCCGTGTCAATTTTTTTCCTGTATTTAACGTATCCTAGATTTTTTCCTCAATTGAACGTATATATTTTTTTTAGATTATCCCTGTAATTCTACAACATTTCGTGTGTAATGGGAGGAGGAGAGGGGGTTGACCGAGGTGTTGTGGTGTTCTTATGAAAACATAGAAATTAAAGTTAAGGTTTAATCTGCATATTGTCGCGTGTAGGATAGGCTAGCTATAGGTAATAATTCTGTGACAATGCTGCGGACTGTACATTGAGTGTTCAAAGAGAAGCGGACGAGTCCGTTAGCGCGGTGGCCCACTTCACTGGCTGGTGCTGCTGCTGCTGGTGCTGCTGCTGCTGGTGCTGCTGCTGCTGCTGCTGCTGGTGCTGCTGGTGCTGCTGCTGGTGCTGCTGCTGGTGCTGCTGCTGCTGCTGTTGCTGCTGCTGGTGCTGNGTTGCTGCTGCTGCTGGTGCTGGTGCTGGTGCTGCTGCTGCTGTTGCTGCTGGTGCTGGTGCTGCTGCTGCTGCTGCTGTTGCTGCTGCTGCTGCTGCTGTATTCTTTTTTTTTTCTCATAATTTCGTTGATATTTGCGTGGATATTAGGAATTATTGAATTCGGTTTTGTTTCTATAAATTTCATCTTAAGAAAAGCGTTATGAACACTTGCACATTACGCTTGCACTGACGTACGTAGTTTTTGTTGCAACAAATTCGTGTTTCATATCATGATCGGAATTGGACGAGGTTTTTCGTAAATATTATTCATTATTAGTGCAAAATATATACTACACGCCTGTTTCTGCTCTTTCGTTATCGATTTTAATTTCATCCCAATTTATTCTCACTATTGTGAAAAAGACGAGAACATAGGCGATGTCAAGACGCGAATACAACATAATTATTGGCTAAGATTCCCTATGGCAAACACTTGCAATATTTACCAGCATTAAACCTAACACGGTCTAATGATAGTGTGGTGATGGTGCAGAGTGTGGTGATGGTGCAGAGTGTGGTGATGGTGCAGAGTGTGGTGATGGTGCAGAGTGTGGTGATGGTGCAGAGTGTGGTGATGGTGCAGAGTGTGGTGATGGTGCAGAGTGTGGTGATGGTGCAGAGTGTGGTGATGGTGCAGAGTGTGGTGATGGTGCAGAGTGTGGTGATGGTGCAGAGTGTGGTGATGGTGCAGAGTGTGGTGATGGTGCAGAGTGTGGTGATGGTGCAGAGTGTGGTGATGGTGCAGAGTGTGGTGATGGTGCAGAGTGTGGTGATGGTGCAGAGTGTGGTGATGGTGCAGAGTGTGGTGATGGTGCAGAGTGTGGTGATGGTGCAGAGTGTGGTGATGGTGCAAAGTGTGGTGATGGTGCAGAGTGTGATGATGTTGCAAAGTGTGGTGATGGTGCAGAGTGTGATGATGTTGCAAAGTGTGGTGATGGTGCAGAGTGTGATGATGTTGCAAAGTGTGGTGATGGTGCAGAGTGTGATGATGTTGCAAAGTGTGGTGATGGTGCAGAGTGTGATGATGTTGCAAAGTGTGGTGATGGTGCAGAGTGTTGTGATATGCAGGCAGTTATATGACTGGATGTGGTGTACAACATTGCAGTGGTTGTGGTGGTGACGGAGTTGTTGGTGACGGAGTTGTTGGTGACAGTGATGTACAGGTAAGAGAATAAATATAGATTCACCGGTCAGAAGAAAAACATGGCATTTGTTATCCGACATCAATAGGTAATTTATATTATATACAGACGTTCGTAACCGGTTGATGAGATCATCGATACATTAGATGAGTGCGCGGACATCGGATGAGTAAGACACAGGCTGTACATGAGTCAGTATAAAGGGAGCACATGCGTATGATGTACATTTCCAACTACAGTGACATTGATAAATGGTAAATATACTTAAAACAATCCTGCATTATTCTGTCTTATCATTTGACTACAAATAATTCTGTACTCTTTACAGTCATCTTATTCTGATAAGTCATTGAGTAATTGCTCTGCATTTTTAGTCCTAGAAATTATTAATTGTTATCGCAGTTTAACTGTAGCGTCAGTATAAATTGTCACCTTACACATACGGGTGATGAAGATGCTAATTACTGAGCTATTCCTATTAGGCATTTGACGTCAAAACAACGTTGATTAAACGTTGTTTTGACTAAATCTACTCGAAGTCAACGTTGTTTTATTTGCCGGGTGAAAAATTGTTAAACGCAGCAAAACATTAAATTTCATGCATTAACAGTAATCAAGAGACAAGAAGAATTTCATAATTTTTGAACTTGCAAGCTTCATTCCTGCGTCGCCTGCATTGAGTGCCGGCGTCGCCTGCATTGAGCGCCAGCGTCGCCTGCATTGAGTGCCGGCGTCGCCTGCATTGAGCGCCAGCGTCGCCTGCATTGAGNCCCCCGACCACAGCAACTACATGAGTGTTGGTACCACCGCCACCGCCCCCGACACTAGTGAGTTATAGGGGCGTTAGTGCTACCTCACTTGTGCCCCCGACCACAGCAACTACATGAGTGTTGGTACCACCGCCACCGCCCCCGACACTAGTGAGTTATAGGAGCGTTAGTGCTACCTCACTTGTGCCCCCGACCACAGCAACTACATGAGTGTTGGTGCCACCGCCACCGCCCCTGTCTCTTATACACATCTAGATGTGTATAAGAGACAGAGCCTGCCTCCTCCCAAATAATAAGTCAGATGTGTATAAGAGACAGCGCCAGCGTCGCCTGCATTGAGCGCCAGCGTCGCCTGCATTGAGCGCCAGCGTCGCCTGCATTGAGCGCCAGCGTCGCCTGCATTGAGCGCTAAGCCCGTTTCACGCGCCGCTTTCTCCGCACGCTTGCCGTGCATGTGCGCTGTCTATTGCATCTTTTCTAGGTACAGAATTAAATTTATTGCTAAATTTTTTCCTCTTTCTCATATTCAAAACTCGCTTTAATCTAAACTCGTAATGAAAAATATATAAACTATTGACGGAAACTGGTGTTATCAAGCTTCTTGGTACGAGAAGCATTGGCGACGGTTAACTTATCCGTTGACATAGGGGTTAAAATCTGCATTAATGCAATATGTTATGTCATTTATTTTGATGTATCAGTATGATATTCATGTTCGTTTTTTTCTGAGACATCGCGTTAAGGCCGATATTTAGGGCGAATGGCGTTCGTAAAAACTACATCAAAGGCATTAGTTTCTCTTCTGCTGCCGACGCAAAAAATAAAATGCCGTTTAATGTCTACATTATTGGCGCATTGTTGCATTATTTTTGAAGGTTTAATGTCTATATTATTGTCAATTGTTGTATTATATTTAGAGGTTTAATGTCTACATTATTGTCAATTGTTGTATTATACTCAAAGGTTGCGTCAGCTTTTACTGGACCATGTTGGCCTGTGTAGCGTTTGTTATATCACTCGGCCACCTTGCCGATGTCGACCAGAATTTTCTCAAACTTTTGCGGGTCTCGAACCCCCAACTCGCTGCTCATGTTTTTATGATCTCTACCAATCATCTAAAATTGGTCAGATGGTCAGGCAAGGTTTGTCGGTTATTTATCTAGCAGGATGGTCGGCTAGTCTTGGTCAGATGGTCAGACAAGTTTGGTCGGTTAGTCTTGGTCAGATGATCAGGTCAACCAAGGTTGGTCGGTTATTTATCGAGCAGGATGGTCGGCTAGTCTTGGTCAGATGGTCACGGCTGACAGGCTGCAGGTTTCTGTTGTGAGGAGAGCGTGGCTGTAGCCCTGACATCTCGTGTGTGCTCTGCGGCCTTCACTGTTTCATTCCTTCATGTCTACTGCGACCTTCACTGTTTACATTTTCAGCGCCTTCACTATTAGCAAGGTTTCCTATGTGTGTGGTGCGACCTTCACTGTTTACATTTTCAGCGCCTTCACTATATTAGCAAGGTTTCCTATGTGCATGGTGTGACCTTCACTGTTTACATTTTGTTCTGAACTCGGCGCCTTCACTATTGGCATGGTTTCCTTCGTGTATGTTTCGGGTCACACTATTTCGGGCCTTCACTATTTACAAACTTTTCTCAGTAAGCGGTGCCTTCACAATTCGCGTATTTTCCTATGTATGTGCATGGTGCTAACTTTACTATTGGCATAGTTTCTTATGTGTATGGTGCTACCTTCACTATTGGCATAGTTTCTTGTGTGTATGGTGCTACATTCATTATTTACATTCTTTTCTCAGTAAGCAGTGCCTTCATAATTCGCGTCAGTTCCTACGTGTATGGTGAGACCTTCACTATGTTTGCCTGCTTTCCACATTTCCTTTGTAGAGCCTTCTTTTCATTGCCGTTAATATGCCGATTATTTCATGCAACCTAATTTAATCACCATATTCTTATTGTCATCTTCAGCTGATCTTGAACTCTGAGAACTTAATAACCTATTTATTCAATATTTCAAGATATTTATCTCTTCCGATTGCTTCATAATTTTTAAAAGGTTAGTGAAATATTAGGAGAGAAAATTTACTAGTTAATGAATGCAAGAGAAGTGACGCTGCTATCTGAATCTTTCTTGCACGGAACGTTGCTCAACGGATCATACATTCACAAGATATTTTCTTAAGTCCGACCCTCAATTACCACTTCATGACCCACGATTCCCTCGTCTTGACCCATGATTCCCTCGTCTTGACCCATGATTCCCTCGTCTTGACACACTTTTCCTCCGCTCTGACCCATGATAATGACGTGTCATCCTCCCTAATGCGAAGGATAGCTCCAAGGATGACCAGTTCGCTTATCATGGACCGCTTGTATAGGAATGTCTACGTTATGTATCGTGCCCAGCTCCCACAAGTTCATTCTGCACGAGCATGTGACCCGAACTTTCCCTCGAACTTTCCCTCCTAGTGACGTAACTCAAGTTCATTCCACACTGGCATGTGACCCGAACTTTCCCTCCTAGTGACCCTACTCAAGTTCATTCTACACGGCATGTGACCCGAACTTTCCATCCTCGTGACCCAACTCAAGTTCATTCTACACTGGCGTGTGACCCGAACTTTCCCTCCTAGTGACCCAACTCAAGTTCATTTTACACGGGCGTGTGACCCGAACTTTCAATCCTCGTGACCCAACTCAAGTTCATTTTACACGGGCATGTGACCCGAACTTTCCCTCCTAGTGACCCAACTCAAGTTCATTTTACATGAACTTGAGCCAGCCTGCCTCCTCCCAAATAATAAGTCCCAGCTGAACATGCCACAATAATGTTACTGTGTGGTAGGTATATATGGCTAAATTAACACACCAATGATATTAATTGTACCCCGTTATCATCCGCAATCAATTTTGCAATATTTTGTAATCATAGTGCATTATTTGACACTGCTCCAGAAGATATTTTATTGCATTACTTTGCCTCTGACAACCTTTGCTTCAGTGGATAGTTTCCCGCACGCTGGATCAGATTTGCTTTCTCAAGGAGTGATATCTGCGATTCCCACTGAGCGCTAACGAGGGCTAGCATCATTTTACTTTGTGTTAGAAACTTTATTTGATCTATAACTAATAAATAGTCAGGGATTACAATGATTATAATCGCTTTTTTATATATTCTTATCCATAGAAAGATACAGCAATTCAAACAGCTGCTCACATTCCTTTTAGTGGTAATGTTCAATGTCGTTTATAGGTAAAGTAAAGAAGGAATGACAGTAGGGCTTTCCCATGCATGAAGAAAGTCTTATAGCTGGCTTAAAAATAACTGTTCTTTTAATTATGTGACTTATTTATGGGCTCCATAAGGAGTTGTCTAAGTATTTTCTTATTTACGTGTAAACTCATAACGGAATTGATAGCTCTATAATGCCATTCTTGGTTGGAAACATTGTAGTTCTGCCGTTTTGTCCGAAATAATTCCCGATTATACCTGATGACACTTTTCATATGTCTGTAATTATATATTATGTCCCGTTTAGTTGAGTATTTTTTTCAATAACTAATATTTAAGTGATACCTTGCCTAGAATGTTTTCAGTACCAGTCAGTAAATAGTGTTATTAAACTAAAATGTCACTAAACAACATATTGCCGGTGAGATTCACCAGCCGATAGTATACAATCTTGACCTTTAGCAAAGATCTGATACGCTCATATTAACGAAAAGGCCGGCAATGATTCTAAGCCTTACAAATAATTGACACATCGATCGGTGTATCTCAGGAACAAATAACACGAAGGATGCACGCTTTCTAAGCGTATCCTTCTCGCTCGACACGCTCTATACGCACCTGCTCTCTGAAACCTTCTGGTTTTCAGCCTTCAGGGCTGGTAACCTCCATGTATCCTCCTTGATCTATCCTTCAGTATTATTGAAATGAACCTTTTACAGTTTGTTCAGCTTCCGTTGACCCTTTAACAAGCTTGTTGAAAGCGTTGACCAGCTATGAAAGTTTGGTATGAGTTTGGAATGACCTTTCATTCAATGAATGAAGGTTTGGTATGAGTTATGGAATGCCCTTTCATTCAATGAATGAAAGTTAGGTTCAATGAATGAAAGTTTGGTATGAGTTTGGTTTGCCCTTTCATCCAATGAATGAAAGTTTGGTATGAGTTTGGTTTGCCCTTTCATTCAATGAATGAAAGTTTGGTATGAGTTAGGAATGCTCCTGAGACAGGCAAGATGACGTGTGCTGATAAGCTCGTCCGCTATCCCAACAATATAATGGATTCTATTGATAATATTGGTTTTGTGCACGTGTTTTATAGAGATTCTACTACTTGATTTCGAAATGCCATAAATAATCCAAGAAGTCCGGTTTAGCT
Source organism: Hyalella azteca (assembly GCF_000764305.2). Classification (NCBI taxonomy): domain Eukaryota; kingdom Metazoa; phylum Arthropoda; class Malacostraca; order Amphipoda; family Hyalellidae; genus Hyalella; species Hyalella azteca. Next base: position 32,325 of record NW_025946229.1, on the reverse strand, counting down.
AAAGGAAATAAATACAGATGTATATATATATATATTAGTTGATTATAACTATCAATGACGGCAATTTCACTTCCGTCAACCCATTATGCCGACGATTCTCGTCATAAATGTTGAGAAATGTTCGCGAAACATTTTGCTAATTAATTATTATGTTGAACTGCGTAAACTCGCAACTTTGCAAACTTTAAAATAACCAAATAATGTAGGTATGGTGTCAAAATAGGTATACTAATTTTTATCCCTAACGAGGAAAATATAGTAAAAATCTATTCATCTTTTCCGACCACCGGCAATCTTTATTTTAAAAAATGCAAAATGAATTTTTACAGACGACCGGCCATCTCTATTGAGAAAATGAAAAATAAATTTTTAAAGACGACCGGCCATACTTATTGAATAAAAAAAAAATTTTTTTTGTAGGACGACCGGCCACCTTTATTAAAAAAAACGAATTACGACCAAATCATTTTTACAGACTGACGGCCATCTTTAATGAAAAAAGCTACGACCAAAATCCAAATCAATTTTACAGGATGGCGGGCACTGCGTGTGGTATGGTCAGTGTGGGCAGAACCCCGCGACATCCCTGCCCTCCAACTGCCCCTACTCGGGCCCCCCCAAGCCCCTGCCCCCCGAGATGACCCCCGTCCTGGCCGCCGTCTGTCCTGAGCTCGTCCACGAAATTGGTAGGTAATAGGGTAATAATAGGGAATAATATATAATATATTAACCCTATTATTATATATTATATTACATTATTATTATTATTATTTTTATTGTTATTATCATTATTATTATTATTACGTATTATTATTATTATTATTATTACCTTATTATTATATTACAGTACCTGAAAGTCTTTGATTCGAAAATCTGAAATTTGGAATTCGAGATGACATATTGCGAAATTTAGGACTTTCCAGTGGTGATATGAAATTGTTCCAGCTGCTAGAGCTGATGAAATGATAGTACTTGTGAAACTTAGGACTTTCCAGTCGCTTGGGGGTAGGTCCTTAGGATTCTTATCTTTTTTTATCCTATGCAACGCTATTAACTATTACCTACCTACCCTACCTATTAATACCCTATTATTATGTATAAGAAACTGGTAATAATAGGTATTGGAGCTTTATAGGATAAAAAATATAAGAATCCATATGACCTACCTATACTGTTTATTTTGTGAATACCAAAATTTTTATTTGTTTTTTGATTATAAATGTGATTTACTATGGTGTATGCTGTTCAGAAGTGCATAACGGCAGCCTGGCGTCCTGATGTTTATTTTCTCTTTCATGCACTAAAATTTTATTTATACACAAAAATAAATATCCTATTATTTTCATGCAGGAGTTCATAACGGGAGCGTATCGACATGCTGCTCTAGGGAGCAGGTGCTGTCCCTGCAGACGCAGACTGCAGCGGGCGTGGCTCTCCTGCAGCGCTGTCCTGCCTGCCTCAGGAACTTTAAGCTCGCCTACTGCTACCTCACTTGTGCCCCTGACCACAGCAACTACATGAGTGTTGGTACCACCGCCACCGCCCCCGACACTAGTGAGTTATAGGGGCGTTAGTGCTACCTCACTTGTGCCCCCGACCACAGCAACTACATGAGTGTTGGTACCACCGCCACCGCCCCCGACACTAGTGAGTTATAGGGGCGTTAGTGCTACCTCACTTGTGCCCCCGACCACAGCAACTACATGAGTGTTGGTGCCACCGCCACCGCCCCCGACACTAGTGAGTTATAGGAGCGTTAGAACCACCGCCCCCGACACTAGTGAGTTATAGGGGCGTTAGTGCTACTACTTATAGTGCTTGTGCTCCTGACCACAGCAACTACATGAGTGTTGGTACCACCGCCACCGCCCCCGACACCAGTGAGTTATAGGAGCGTTAGTACCACCGCACCCTACACCCATGAGTCCTAGGGGCGTTAGAACCACCGCCCCCGACACTAGTGAGTCCTAGGAGCGTTAGAACCACCGCCCCCGACACTAGTGAGTCCTAGGAGCGTTAGAACCACCGCCCCCGACACCAGTGAGTCCTAGGAGCGTTAGAACCACCGCCCCCGACACCAGTGAGTCCTAGGGGCGTTAGAACCACCGCCCCCGACACCAGTGAGTCCTAGGAGCGTTAGAACCACCGCCCCCGACACCAGTGAGTCCTAGGAGCGTTAGAACCACCGCCCCCGACACCAGTGAGTCCTAGGGGCGTTAGAACCACCGCCCCCGACACCAGTGAGTCCTAGGGGCGTTAGAACCACCGCCCCCGACACTAGTGAGTCCTAGGAGCGTTAGAACCACCGCCCCCGACACTAGTGAGTCCTAGGAGCGTTAGAACCACCGCCCCCGACACCAGTGAGTCCTAGGGGCGTTAGANCTGTCTCTTATACACATCTAGATGTGTATAAGAGACAGGCTCTCTACCGCCTGGCAGCTCCTGGAGAACTTCAATTTCATTCTCCTCCCTTGAGTAGCGGGGGTTACTGAACACTGATTCAAACTGAGATCCCAGTAACTCACACATGCCCTGGTCATCTCCGACAATGACTTTCGTTATCCTTAAGCGGGCCTACTGGCGTCTTTATTTTAGCCTTGGACTGAGCATATTTAAAAAAATATTGGGGTTCTCTTTGATGACCTCAACCACTCGCTCTTCCGCGGCTTGTTCTTCCATCCTGTGCGAGACCTGCAGCCAGAGTTCAATTTTCTTGTGCAAATTTACTTTCCATGACGTTGGGGCGTTGTCGCCTCTCCAACACCAGTTAATCCTGTTGGGTGTTGGAGCGGTAAACATAAACGTCACATTCTTGAATTCTGGAAGCTAATACTTGCTTTCTATAGGCATCAATTTTTTTTTTAAATTTGTTTCCTTTTATCAATGACGAAATTTGTTGATTGTAACCCTAGTTTTTTTAGGGAGATGCCTGTTCAAGACCAGTATTCGATGTATTTGGTTGACCTAATTTTAACATAAGTAGATACTGTAAATTCATTCGATTGAAGACAAGTATCAAATTCATTTGGTCTTACCTGATGTATTAAAGTCACGAAGCATGCATCTAATAAGTTATGAATTTATCTCCGTTCTTATCTCATGCAGACAAGACCGTTATCACCGAACTTGACTTCTCGATGTCCGAGTCCTTCGCTGATGGCGTGTTCGACTCCTGTAAGGACGTGTCCATGCCGTCCACCAACGAGAAGGTCATGTCCATCATGTGTGGTCCATGGGGGTCATATTACTGCACCCCACAAAGATGGTTCGAGTTCATGGGGTCCACAAGTAACGGCGTCGCCCCCTTCACCATCAAGTATAATTTCGTTAATGGGACCCAAGACAACAGCTTCTCCAGGCCCATCGTGCCGTGTGACCAGAAGCCTTCCGTGAGTTATGAGTGTGTGGTGTGTTGTGTTGTGTCTGAGTGATGAGTGTGACCAGAAGCCTTCTACCCCAAGCATTCCTCCCCTAGAACCCAAAACATTCCTCCCCCAGAACCCCAAGCATTCCTCCCCCAGAAGCCAGAACCCCAAACATTCCTCCCCCAGAACCCAAAACATTCCTCCCCCAGAACCCCAAGCATTCCTCCCCCAGAACCCCAAGCATTCCTCCCCAGAACCCCCGTCATTCCTCCCCCAGAACGGGTCTCGGGAGTGCAGCTGCATGGACTGCCAGAGGGCGTGTCCTGTGCCCCCAGAACCTCCCTCTGAGGGCTTCAGTCTCCTGCAGAGGGAGATCATCTACGGCGCCCTCGGTCTGTCCGTCGTCCTCGTCTGGTCCATTGTCCTCCTCTGCAACATCTTCGAGAAAGGCACGCTTAAATATTTGATAGAGTTCAAATTATAGGGGATTTTTCGTGGGGAAAAACAATCGGCGAAGTTATGTTTGCCAAATTTTCCGTAATTTTTTCGTGCAAAAAAAATCGATTAAGTTATGATTACTAAATTTCCCTTCTTTTTTTTCGTGGGAAAATGAAAGAGAAAGTTATGCTTACAGATTTTCCCGTCATTTTTTTTCGTGGAAAAAAATACGACAAAGTTATGGTTGCAAAGTTTGCCGTAATTTTTTTCGTGGAAAAAAAATCGACAAAGTTATGTTTACAATTTTTTTGTCGTTTTAGATTCAGGAATATGTTCGTGAAAAATGTACCTTGTTGGTGCGAAGGCATGTTTGAAATTTTTTTGACATTTTAAACAAAGGAAAAATATTTGAGGAAAATCAACCTGGTTGTTAAAAAATTTGCATAAATTTCGCTACTAGACTTTTTACCTCTCCCGTCTGGTCCATCGTAATGGGAACGAGAATGATTTAATCAAGACGGAACTTTTAATTTTAAGTAATAAATGATGTTTGAAATGAGCCATTAACCGTAAATTTTGTGTGCATATTTGTTTGGTAATTTACGATGTGATCATTAACAGCATTTTATTTGGAAATTATCTGCCAGGGAATTAAATGACTAACGCATCAAAACGCATTTATGTGGGTGCTCTAGTTTTTGCATAAAACCGTTTCAAATTATATGAAGTGAGCATTTTTCAACAAAATGTACAAGGATTAAATTGAAAAATTAGATTTATAGATCATTAGATATACAGGGAAAACTGTTTTATCATTTCACGGGAAATTGCAGAAATACAGGGAAAATTCATTGGTTTTATGATGTACTAGAGATGTAATTTATAGAGCGTGTAATTACAGTGTTATTATATCGTTGTTAACAGTTCCGTCAGGCGAGCTGTACGTGCACTGTAGGTGTCCAGGCAGACTCGGCCACAGGATATCAGACGGCATCCGCCTGTTCTTTGTCAAGTGGGGAACCGGTGAGTCCTGCCTGCATCCTATTATTACGTTTATTTATATCTTAATTACGGTATATTAGATAAATTGACTGTTCTTTGTTAAGTGGGGAACCGGTGAGTACTGCCTACATCTATCTTTATTTCTGTCTTAATTATATTAAATAAATTTTCACAATAATCCGCCTGTTCTTTGTGATGTGGCCCATCATGTGGGGAACCGGTAAGTACTGCCTCCATCTAATTGTTATGTTTATTTATATTCTAATTATATTAATTAAACTGTTTACATCCTACTATCATGTTTATATTTATATCTTAATTATATTAAATAAATTCTCGCAATAATCCGCCTGTTCTTTGTTAAGTGGGGAACCGGCGAGTCTTGCCTATATCCAACTATGTTTATTTCTGTCTTAATTATATTAAATAAATTGCCGTTGTTAATAGAGAGGTCGGTTTATAACTGGCCAAGGGAGTTGCAAATATCAAACAGTCATGTGTATTTTCTTTTCTCAATAATATTAAATGAATTGCTGTTGTTAGTGCAAAGGTCAAATGAGAAATGAGCAAAGATGTTGAAAATATGGCATACTCTTCTTTATCAATTTTAGTTAATAATATTAATTAAATAACTGTTTAACCAGACGAGAGCGAAGGTTTTGTCAATATTTGTGTGTTGCTAAATTGCAAGCAAGGAATGAAGAATCATTATTATGAATGCTGACTGTTAATGTTTATCCTTCGATGTTAGCGACAGGTCAGCTAGTCTTACGTCTGATGCTTGCTATCCTGTATGAATCGCTTGCAACATTTCCTTCTGTTGCTAAAAGGAATAATTTTTTTCACTTTAATTTTAATGACCTGTTAGGAGCATTATTCAACATTCGAACATTTATTGATTGAACATTTTAGATAAATGTGAGGGTTGTGGCATTCACTTATATTACTATAGCAAAAAATTCATTACTTTTATTTATGTTAATTAACTACAAGGGTAATTATTGATTGAGATTTAATTATATGTTAGAGCTGATAGTGTCACCCTTGGAAGGTGATAGCAGTCAGCATGTTAAAATAGATTGAAGCATTTCTTTTACCTTTTTCCTTAGGTGATTAGAAGCCTCTAGGGTAATAATTAATAAAGTTTTGACTATATCTCAGGTGTTGGTCGTAACCCGTGGAAGGTGATTGCAGCCAGCGCGCTAGTATAGCTTGCAACATTTCATTTACCTTTTACTTAGGTGATTACAAGCCACTAGGGTAATTACTAATAAAATTTTGACTATAGTATCTCTGGTGTACTCCAAGGTAATTACTAATAAAGTTTGACTATATATCAGGTGTAGGCCGTCACCCCTGGAAGGTGATAGCAGCCAGCGTGCTGGTAGCCCTGGGTCTGTCATGTGGAGTACGGCAGTTGGTCGTGACAACAGACCCCGTGGAGCTGTGGGCTGCTCCAACCTCCAGGTCACGCTTGGAGAAACAATATTTCGATGAACACTTCGAACCTTTCTACAGAACTGAGATGATTATCATCCGTCCCGTGGGACTAGACCCAGTGAGTATCATTGGCAGCTTCGTTGAGATGATTATCATCCGTCCCGTGGGACTAGACCCAGTGAGTATCATTGGTAGCTTCGTTGAGATAATTATCATCCGTCCCGTGGGACTAGACCCAGTGAGTATCATTGGTAGCTTCGTTGAGATGATTATCATCCGTCCCGTGGGACTTGGCCCAGTGAGTATCATTGGCAGCTTCGTGCGGTTATGAGAAAAAACTTCATTGCTTTTTTGACGAAGTCTGTAGCATTTTGTTGACATTATTGGAACAAGTCTACAAGAGGACGTCGTAGTGAGAAGTTTATTGTACGTATCTGGTACATGAATATCGATGGTTTTCATTTATTCATACATTGAATTAATAAACCTCGTGACGTTAACTTCTTCATTCATATATCTTGGAGATTGAAAGTCGTGACGCCAACAAAAAGGTTTTAATAAAGAGTATATAAAACGAAGCTGCAAAGATCCAATAGTTCTTCATAAACCACACAGTACACAGGAGTGCTTGTGTGAATATAAAATTTTAATGAACTGTAAAATTGCAAATAAATTTACCAATCCACACATGTCGCAAATATTAAAGGATGTACTAGAAATGGGCTCCAGATTAGTATACTAGCTCGTACAAATGTGTTAATTTAATTTAACGTTCTTTCTTATTTCTAAATTTCTTATGTTTTGTTGTGTTTTCATTAAGGTTGAGCAGCTAACACCTGACGGAGTGAAGGTCTGGGGCCCGGTGTTCAACAAGGAGTTCCTGAAGGCGGTCGCTGACATCCAAAACTACATTGAAAATGAAGTGAGATTTTTGAGCTAACGTTGCGCTAAAATGTTCGTATTAATTAACGGTATTATTATTATTCATGCCAGATTGAAAATGAGGTGAGATTTTTTAGCCAAAGTTGCGCTAAAATTTTCGAATTATTATTATTCGTGCGAGCTCTAAATTGGAGGTAGTCTTTGGTTATCTTTTTTACTGGGCCTGCAGACTGTCAAATGAAATTTTCGATAGGCCTAGTTGGAATTTGCAATTTCGGTTAATTTACGTTATTTATTTCGTACTGGATGAGCCACGGTGAATTTTTATTATGTTTTCAGGCGATTTCAACATAAATGAGCTGAATTCTTGAAAATTTCACCAGGAATTTCGTATGCTTGTGTGGGCACTCGGTGTTATGTGCCAGAGTTGATGACCATTTTAGCTACACTCGTGGCTGTTTAAACTTCGCCAGGTTGCACAATCTTACTACGTTCAGAGGCTGCCACACTACTTAGTAGTTGCCGTATGAGTAGGTATTATAATTATATACCTACATAAATTTATGTTTTTCTTCTATACTTCAGTACAAACGCAATTGTAAGCAGGCTCAGCGAGCCAACGCTCAGCGAGCCAACGCCTTCATTTGTACGGTGCTGCGTGAAAAAGCGAAATGTAGTTTACCGTCCGCGTACAAAAAAAAACCTAGATTATGAATTTCGTTGAAATAACATTTAATTAGCGTTATCTTAACGTCAGAAGCTCGTTGGGCGAATATTGCTCTGAGCGTTAAAAAAGGGTTAGTCCTCGATGTTAATTTGTTGCCATAGATATACGTAGCGAATATGACACAACTCTGTCGGACATGCGATTAGCTAACGTTATATCAACGTTAGATGTTCTTATCGGTGCGAATATTGTCAATTGTATTAAAAAATGAAAAAAGTATAAATTGATGTATCTAGATACTTGGCGACAATGGTACAGCTCTGTCGGACATGCGGCTAATCAACGTTATAGGTATTCAACTTTAGATGTTCTTATCCGTGCGAATATTGTTTATGGTATTGAAAAATGTACCTAAATAAAATTAAATTATGTATTTAGATACGTGGCGACAATGGTACAACTCTCTCGGACATGCGCTTAATTAACGTTAAATCAACGTTAGATAAAACGTTTGCTCTTATAGGTGCGAATATTGTTTATGGTATTGAAAAATGTAAATAAAATTAATTTATGTATCTAGATACGTGGCGACAACGGCTCAACTTTGTCGGACATGCGGCCAATCAACGTTATAGGTATTCAACTTTATATGTTCTTATCCGTGCGAATTTTGTTTATCTTGCTGAAAAAATATTTAAAAAATTATTTATGTATCTAGATACTAGGCGACAATGGTACAAGTCTCTCGGACATCTGCTTCAAGCCGCTGGCCCCTGTCAACGAGAACTGCACCATCCAGTCTGTGCTGAACTACTTCCAGAACAACCCCAGCAACCTGGACATCGAGGATGTTGATGCGTTAGGTTATAACGTCACTTACCTCAACCATCTCGACGCCTGCTTCAGGTAATGAATTAAATAAAATTACTGTATTCTTAGTTATTTAATTTAGACCTATTAACCATCTCGACGCTTTTATTCAGGTGGAAATGAACCAAAATGCCTTGATGTTAATTATTTTATATTAATCAAGCATCTCGACGTGTGTTGCAGGTAAGAATGAACCTAATTCTTTCTATAGGCTAAATGATATATATTGTAGGTATATATATTGTATATTGTATTTGGAAAGCTAGGTATGATCTTTAGTGACAAAATCTCAATGTAATTCTGAAAAATATGAGACGCGATGTAGGCATAATGAATAAAAAACTACGATGTAAGGGCGATGAAAAAAATGATAAAATGAAATAATATAATGTATGCCAGTGTAATTCTAACATAATAATTCCAGTAGTATAATAATTATAATGTACAAATTAAAATATAACAATTCTAATATAATAATTATAATATAATAATCATAATATAATAATTCTAATATATTAATTCTAATATAATAATTCTAATATAACAATTATAATAAAATAATTGTAATATACTGCAGGAACCCAGTGAACCCTGAGGAGAGCTCCGTGGGGCTGCCCTGCCTGGGGACGTACGGGGGGCCTGTGTTCCCCTACACCTCCCTGGGGGGCTTCCTGGCCAACCAGTCCACTGTGAGTCATGGTCACTAGTTACTAGTAGTAGCTAGGTACCAGTAGTAGCTAGTTACCAGTCCACTGTGAGTCGTGGTCACTAGTTACCAGTAGTAGCTAGTTACCAGTCCCCCATGAGCGTTGGTAACTAGGTACCCGGTACTAGTCCCCCGTTGGTCAGGATCTAGCTAATTTATTTATTTAGCTAGTAATAAGACTTGCATTGGTCAGGATCTAGCTAATTTATTTAGCTACTAATAAGACTTGCATTGGTCAGGATCTAGCTAATTTATTTAGCCAATAATAAGGCTTGCATTGGTCAGGATCCATATTATAATAAGGTTAACATTACAGGATTTAGGCGTTAACCCCGCGTACCACAACGCTACAGCGCTGGTCATCACCTTCGTCGTCAACAATCACCTCAACAAGAGCGATAACGCTCAGGCGCTCGACTGGGAGAAAGCGTATGTAACCTTTTGATTTAGCTCATTTAAATGATTTAATGTAAATGGTTAAATATGCAAATTTTGGTCATTTAAATGATTAATTTTAGCCGATTAATTGGTCTTAGTTGTTGAGATAAAAGTGTAAGAGGTTAGCGGTACATGTTAATTAAGTTTCCTGAATTTTTTCATTCTTATTTGTTTTTATATAGGTAGCTAAACATTGATTGTCTTACGCGCTTAGGAGCAAGCGTAAATATAAACATTCAAGTCAATAATAATCTGTTATATACAATGAAGGTGACATTGCAAGTGAACATTGCACGCTAGTTAGCTTCCAATATCATGGTTAAACCAGCTTATCATCTATATTATTTGAATGATAATGTTTAAAACTTTGAATGATCGTTGTTTTTCACAAAAAAAAAACTTACGTAACTCCCAACGGGACGCCATACACTTAGAAAAATGAATGGGCTATATTGTCCAAATATAGCACTTAAAATATAGGACGTAGCACTAAAACACTATTTAGCTAGGCAAAACTGAGTCAGAATGACACACATGGCGGCGGCAAAGAGTGCACCGCTATTTTGACCAAATCACACTCATTTCTCTGTGTGTACGTGCAGGTTCCTTGCGTATGTGCGTAACGTGACCCACCCGCTGGTGAGCATCTCCTTCTCAGCTGAGCGCTCCATCCAGGACGAGCTGGAGAGGGAGAGTCAGGGAGACGTGCTCACTGTGCTCGTCTCATATGTGCTCATGTTCACTTACATCGTCTTCAGTGAGTCAGGGAGATGTGCTCACTGTGCTCGTCTCATATGTGCTCATGTTCACTTACATCGTCTTCAGTGAGTCAGGGAGATGTGCTCACGGTGCTCATCTCGTATGTGCTCATTAGTCATGGTCTCTAGTGAGTCATGGTCTCTAGTGAGTCATGGTCTCTAGTGAGTCATGGTCTCTAGTGAGTCATGGTCTCTAGTGAGTCATGGTCTCGAGTAAGTCATGGTCTCGAGTGAGTCATGGTCTCGAGTAAGTCTTGCATATGCCGATTCTATAAATAAAAAAAATTCTAAATAATAATAATAATGATAAGGAACAATAAAATAAATTCATTCCCTCCCCGTCAGGTATGTGTTTTCCCTCTGTGGAGGTGCATATTATTATTATTCTATCTATAACATTTATTTATAAGCATACATTTCTAAATAATAACAATAAGGAACAACAAAATAATTCTCCTACTATAAAATAAAAAATAATTCAAAATAATAATAATAATGAACAATAATAAAAATAATTCTAAATAATAATAAGAAACAATAATAAAAATAATTCAAAATAATAATAATAAGGGACAATAATAAAAAATAATTCAAAATAATAATAATAAGGAACAATAAAGAAAATAATAAGGAGCAATATAATAATTCACCCCCCCCCCCATCAGGTATCGGACACGTGAGCGGGTGCTCACGGCTGCCAGTGGACAGCAAGGTGACGCTGGGGCTGTGTGGGGTGCTCATTGTGCTCACCTCTGTCACCGCCTCCGTCGGGGTCTATGCGCTCATTGGGGTGCCTGCTACGCTCATTATTATTGAGGTGAGTGAGTAGTGATGTATCTAATTAACTTTTAATTTAAAAACTTAATTTCATTAACTTTAATAAGTGAGTGAAGAGACGCGGGTTCGAACCCCCGTCATGCATTGCAGGTTAACACATGCTGTCTTAGTCACAATATATCGAAGTGTTTTAAATGCCAAGCGTTGCCAAATATCTTGTAATATTACAATATAGGAGGGTTGATTTTACTGTCCTAATTACTGTACTGTATTTACTGTATTAACCACTGTTGCTGTCGTAAGACGGGTGAATGAGACATTGATGGTCGAATAACTACCAGTGGTCGTAGTGCCCTGATACACTGGCCTAGGAACTGTCCATTCATAGTGATACTTGTTCTCTGCAGACAAATTAGTACTAGTTGCAGCTCCAATGTCAATTAGTAACTCAATTAGTAACTTATACCAATTAGTAACTCAATTAGTAACTTATACCAATTAGTAACTCAATTAGTAACTTATACCAATTAGTAACTTATACCAATTAGTAACTCAATTGGTAACTAATATCAATTAGTAATAAGTTAATTAGTAGTAACTACTGCCTTGTTCTCTTTAGACCAACTAGTAAGAGCTGCAGCTCTAATATCAATTAGTAATAAGTTAATTAGTAACTAATACCAATAAGTAACATAATTAGTTGTAACTACTGCCCCATAGTAACTTATTTACTAACTAATATCAAGTATTAATAACTGAATTAGTAGTAACTACTGCACCTTAGTAACTTAATTAGGAACTAATATCAATTAGTAACTTATTTAGTGGTAACTAATATCAATTAGTAATAAGTTAATTAGTACCCACTACCCCGACAGGTGATCCCGTTCCTAGTTCTGGCTGTAGGAGTGGACAACATGTTCCTGCTGGTGAGCGGACTCCAGCGGGCCGAGAAGCTCCCCACCGAGACCGGACCTGAGCAGTTGGGGCGCGTCTTGGGGCAGGTCGCCCCCTCCCTCCTCATCTCTACAGGGTCTGAAGCTGCCTGCTTCTTCCTGGGTCTGTATTGAGGGCCTGTTGTATTGAGGGCCTCTTGTATTGAGGGCCTCTTGTATTGAGGGCCTCTTGTATTGAGGGCCTCTTGTATTGAGGGCCTCTTGTATTGAGGGCCCTTGTATTGAGGGCCTCTTGTATTGAGGTCCCTTGTATTGAAGGCCTCTTGTATTGAGGGCCCTTGTATTGAGGGCCTCTTGTACTGAGGGCCTCTTGTATTGAGGGCCCTTGTATTGAGGGCCTCTTGTATTGAGGTGGGCTCTTGTATTGAGGGCTCTTGTATTGAGGGCCCTTGTATTGAGGGCTTTTGTATTGAGGGCTCTTGTATTGAGGGCTCTTGTATTGAGGGCCTTTGTATTGAGGCCCTTTAAATAAATACTGTAGATACATGTTAGAAATTCCTAATAGATTACGCTTATGCGGAGAATCCGTTACTGGACACACAGCAGATCAAGTCATGGCTGTACAAATCATCATTACCAATTATTTGTTATATCAATCATTGTTATCAATTATTAATTTTGTCATGGATGTTTTAATATTATTATTTCCTTTGCGTATTTCGATGAAATAATTCAATCAAAATTAAAATTCTCGTCGTTGGTCATGGTCGTTTTTGCTGCGACTGGTTAACTGTTACCATATCGTAGAAATTATAAAATATTACAATTAATTGATGCTTGTATTTGCTTTAAAATGCATTAAAGCCGTTTTTTAACTTTATTTCCTAACGTAATCACGTAAAGTTACCTGAAGTGCGGGCGACTCGTTAACTGTTACCAAATCGTAAAAATTATGAAGATATTACAATTAGTTCATGCTTGTATCTGCTTGAAATGAATAAAGCCGTAATTTTTTACCATTATTTCCTAACCGAACCATGAAAATTCGCCTGAAGTGCGGAAAGCTTGAACCTAAAGTTAATTTTTCTCAATTAACTGATGCTTGTATCTGCTTGAATTGAATTAAAGCCGTAGTTTTTTAACATTATTTCTGAACTGAACCATGAAAATTGCCTGAAGTGCGGAAAACCTAAAATTAATTATTCAACAATATTAACTAATTAATTTTTCTGTGCAGGCGCCCTCTCGCCGATGCCGGCAGTGCGGGCGTTCGCGCTGTACGCGGGGCTGGCGCTCACCGTGGACTTCCTGCTGCAGATCACCTGCTTCCTGGCCGTGCTGTCCCTCGACCACGCACGGCAGGAGGTAGCTTACTAGGAACCTCAACTAGTGCATAATTAACTAGTGGAGACATAACTAGGGCGGCGACACGCGCGGCAGGAGGTGCCTTGCTTATTAGGAACCTGAACTAGTGCATAATTAACTAGTGGAGACGTAACTAGTGCGGCGCCACGCCCGGCAGAAGGTTGCTTGCTTACTGGGAACTTTACTAGTGCAGACTTAACTAGTGCTGCACTAGGCTCGCTAGAGGGTGCCTTTGATTACTAGGAACTGTACTAGTGCAGACTTAATTAGTGCTGCACTAGGCTCGCTAGGAGGTGTCCTTGATTTCTAGGAACTGTGTCCAAGCTGTCCTTGATTTCTAGGAGCTTAACTAGTGCTGCTCGAGTACCTCGATTGATAGATGCTGACTATCCAGCGGTAAATGATATGCTTCAATTATTATGCAAAGTTCCACTCTTCTCAACTATAATACTCGATTAAATACTTGTTAAATGGTGGTCGATTTTGATTTAGTTTTGATGTAATGAGTGCTGAAAAATGTTACATCTATGACTGCCGCTTGTATAAGTTTATGAAATATTTGATTAAGTGAATTAAATTTGGGTTGTAGTTTCGATGAAACGAGTGCTTGTTAAATTATTATTACAATTAGTATAAATAATATTCTGTTGTTCATGAGGTGTTTAGGGCAGTTGATTTCGATTTAGTTGTGATGAAACGAACGAGTGCTGAAAAATGTTACATCTATGATGGCCGCTTCTATAAGTTTATTAAATATATGATGAAATAAATTGAATTTGAATTAGTTTCGACGAAACGAGTGCATTTTTTTCTACCATGAGTATAAGTATTTTTTGTGTACCGTTAGTATAAGTATTTTTTACAATTAGTATAATTAATAATAATACTATTGTATTATTAATAATATTGTACTAATATTGTACTACTATTGTATTATTAATAATATTGTATTAAATAATGCAATTAGTATAATTAATATTGAGTTAGTTTCGACGAAACAAGTACTTGTTACATTTTTTTTCTACCATTATTATAAGTATTTTTTATAATTAGTATAATTAATAATAATACTATTGTATTATTAATAATATTGTACCAAGGACTACTACACACAGGACATGCATAGCCTATGTCCAGCCTCTGCTAGCAGAGGCGATCGCCTACACTATGAAAATGCTGGTGTTTTAGTGGCATCAACAAATGATATGCCCATAATTGTTTCATACAATAGTATTACAATGTGTGTAGTAGTNATACTATTGTATGAAACAATTATGGGCATATCATTTGTTGATGCCACTAAAACAACAGCATTTTCATAGTGTAGGCGATCGCCTCTGCTAGCAGAGGCTGGACATAGGCTATGCATGTCCTGTGTGTAGTAGTCCTTGTATTGTACTAATATTGTTACAATATTGTATTAATTAATACAATTAGTATAAACAATATTGTGTTGTACAGGATAACCGCGTGGACGTGCTGTGCTGTGTGAAGATGAAGGCCCCGGCCTCCCCTGGTAGGAAGGAAGGCCTGCTGGTGCGCTACATGCGCGACTGTCATGGCCCGCTGTTGGCCAAACGTCCCGTCAAGGCCTTCGTCATCATCGTCTTTGCCTTCTGGAGCCTCACGAGCATGCCCTTCATCAGCAGTGTCCAGGTCACCAAAGTCACCAACCTCATCATTCACAAAATTCCATAAAATTAACCGCCCTCATTCTCCATAACATTCCATAAAAATTAATCGCCCTCATTCTCCTCAAAATTCCCTAAACATTCGCCTAATTCACTCTGTACAAAATTCTTTAAAGTTTACTATGCTGATTCTCTATCAAATTCCCTCCAAAGGAATTAGGAACTGGTCACCGCTCTCTGTTTAAACATCCAATTTATTTGGGCCTTTGTCGGCGGATGAATCTTGTAATTAAAGACGTTGTAACTAAAAATATTGTCAGTAGAGCTAGGAATATGCCACTTACATGTATTTAAGCATACGTTCCGTATTTTATACATGAGAGTAATTTTATTTTGATTCTAATTTTCTTTCTATTCATGATCAAAGTTATTATAATTAGCGCGTTCTTCATCCTCACATGGGATTAGACCAAGAGCTCTCAATGCCGCAAGACTCTTACTTGATGCAAGACTCTTACTTGGTGCAAGACTCTTACTTGATGCAAGACTCTTACTTGATTCAAGACTCTTACTTGATGCAAGACTCTTACTTGATGCAAGACTCTTACTTGATGCAAGACTCTTATTTGATGCAAGACTCTTACTTGATGCAAGACTCTTACTTGATGCAATATTTCCTCAGGTTGGATTAGACCAAGAGCTCTCGATGCCTCAAGACTCTTACTTGATGCTATGTTTCCTCAGGTTGGATTAGACCAAGAGCTGTCGATGCCACAAGACTCTTACTTGATGGAATACTTCCACGACCTCGGCACGTACCTGAGCGTAGGCCCTCCTGTGTACTTCGTACTCAAGCCTGGCCTGGACTTCAGCCAAAGTCTGGAGCAGCAGAACAAAGTCTGCGGCAGCGCTGACTGCGGCCGAGACTCACTAGTGATGCAGCTCTACATGGCCTCTCGTGTCGCCAACAGGTGGGAACATTTGTTTTAACTATCACAATTTTTAGGTGGTACCTTCACAATTTTTGAGCACCTTCCAAATTTTTGGGCGTTTTCAAATTTTCGGGTTCCTTCCAAATATTTGGGCTCCTTCCAAATATTTGGGCACCTTCAAAATTTTTAGGTACATTCAAAATTTTTGGACACCTTCAAAGCAGTATTTTGCAAGTATGTTTGGTCGCCTACAAGTCGACATTTCACTCTTGTGTTTGAATACTGACAACGATCATTTCATCAAGGTTTTTTGTTAAGTTTTGATGCATAATAAGCCGTATTTATCCGCTACATGTCTTGGTCGGTGTTCGACATTATGTTGTTGTGACATTAACAGTGCCTAATATTAAATTAAGGAAATATGCAGTAACAATAAGTAAGAATATTTGAATTGAATGTAGTAATTATAGTCACGTGTTATGTGTACAGAAGCAGCATAGCACGGCCTGCTTCGTCGTGGATAGACGACTACATGTCGTGGTCGGTGTTCAACATGGGCGAGAATGACGTGGACGTGCCGTGCTGCCGTATACACGACGATGGCTCCTTCTGCCCTTCGTCTGACGATACGTCAGACTGCCAGAACTGTCTCATTGAAATCTCTGACGTAAGTTTCGTTATTTCGTCATTGTTTCCTCGGAAATTTATAATTTTTAGCCTAGTTTTCAGGCACTTATAATTTTGTTATGTTGAGTTGAAATTTCGATTTTTCTTCTAGAGTAAAATTTCATCTTTAAATGAGATATATAAGAACTGTCTCATTGAAATCTCTGACGTGAGTTTCGTTATTTGGTCATTGTTTGTTTTTCTACGTAAATTTATATATTTTAATTTTGTTTTCATGCACTTATAGTTTCGTTATGTTGAGTTGAAATTTAGATTTTTCTTCTAGAGTAAAATTTCATTTTTTAAATGAGATATTTAAGAATTGTCTCATTGAAATCTCTGACGTGAGTCTTGTTATCCTGACGCTGGCATTCTTCGTTTTTTTTTTCTCGGAAATTTATATATTTCAATTTTATTTTCATGATCTTATTGTTTCGTTACGTTGAGTTGAAATTTCAATTTTTGTACTAGGGTAAAAATTCATCTTGGAATGAGATATTTAAAAGTTACACGTATTGCTATATCTGAATTACCACTCAGCACTACCTGAGGTTTCCTTTTGGTAATTCTTGTTAATAATTAAGCATGGTGGCAAATGTTTACAAATCTAGTTTAGATTGTTGGACCACCAGCAAACATTTGATATTGAAGCTCATCTTATTATCGTTCATTTTCTTCCCAAAATAAGAATTCTAAATAAGATTATCCTCAGAGTGAACGATAACTTTTCCAAAAATAAGGATTTGATGTGGACTTCGGAGCGAGCGATTACTTTTCCCAAAATCATGATTCTAAACAAGTTGCTCCTCTAAGCGAGCAATGATATTGATACTCTCTTCATGATATCTTAATTTGCAGGACGGTTTACGCCCAACACCGGACAGTTTCAACACATACCTGCCATTCTTCCTAGAGGACATTCCCTCCGCGTCGTGCCCCAAGGCGGGGCATGCGGCCTATGGCAACGCCGTCAACGTCATTCCTGCCACCAATGCCACTCAACCCGTGAGATGCCCTTTTACCATTAGTTTCAATCCCTTTTACCATTAGTTTCACCCCCTTTTACCAATAGCTTTACTCCCTTTTACCATTAGTTTCACTCCCTTTTACCATTAGTTTCACTCCCTTTTACCATTAGTTTCACCCCATTTTACTAATAGTTTTACTCCCTTTTACCATTAGTTTCACTCCCTTTTACCATTAGTTTCACTCTCTTTTACCATTAGTTTCACTCCCTTTTACCATTAGTTTGACTCCCTTTTACCATTAGTTTCATTCCCTTTTACCATTAGTTTCACTCTCTTTTACCATTAGTTTCACTCTCTTTTACCATTAGTTTGACTCCCTTTTACCATTAGTTTGACTCCCTTTTACCATTAGTTTCATTCCCTTTTACCATTAGTTTCACTCTCTTTTACCATTAGTTTCACTCTCTTTTACTATTAATTTCACTCCCTTTTACCATTAATTTCACTCCCTTTTACCATTAGTTTCATTCCCTTTTACCATTAGTTTGACTCCCTTTTACCATTAGTTTCATTCCCTTTTACCATTAGTTTCACTCTCTTTTACCATTAGTTTCACTCTCTTTTACCATTAGTTTCATTCCCTTTTACCATTAGTTTCACTCTCTTTTACCATTAGTTTCACTCTCTTTTACCATTAGTTTCACTCCCTTTTACCATTGGTTTCATTTGAGTCGCAACTCCACTGCAGTCGCTGCATTTATTCTGATACGATAGAACCTCTTTACCAATATCGATTGATTTTTATTGAAATTTGAACAGCTTTGCTAGCTTTATAATCTGGCGTGACACTATAGCCTTCCGGTGTCGACCCTGTTAAAAAATTGTCAGCTCTACTGTTTGAATGATGGTTGAAAAAGTTCTTGTGTAATTGTTCTTGGAAATGATTTTATTTGTTATTGTAACAGCTTTTAATTAAGAAGTTGTGTTATGTTGAGTAGATTTATTAAAAATATGTTTACAAGTGCGTGGGCGAGAGATACTTTCCTTAATTTTTACAGCAAGAACCCTTATTTAAAAATAAATTTTTCGTGGGCGTAGATGCGAAAAATTTTCTTTACTTTCTCATGGAAGAACCTTTACTTAAAACGACACTTTTCAGATTTGTTATGTAAGAAAAGCCTTATTGAAAAATCTATATTTTCAGAGCGTAGGCTTTATGTCAGAGCTATATATCAGAGCTATATTTTCCTTAATTTTTATGGCAACAACCCTTACTTTAAAATGAATTTTTTGTGAACATAAATGCGAAATACTTTTTTTTACGTTCTTTTGGAAGAACCTTCACTTAACACGACGCTTTTCAGAATTTCTCGTGTAAGAAAATGCTTATTTAAAAAAATCTATATTTTCAGAGCGTGGGTGCGAGTTACTTCATGACATACCACACAATTCTACGCACATCACGCGACTACTACAAAGCTCTGGAACACGCACGAGAGATCGCCGACAACATCACCAAAGAAATCAACCTCAACCGTCCTATGAACTCTAGTACCGTAGAAGTGTTCCCGTACAGCGTGTTCTACGTCTACTACGAACAATACCTCACAGTGTTCCAAGAAGCCGCGTCATCAGTGTTCATATGTGTAGCTACAGTGTTCCTAGTCATGCTAGTGTTCAGTGGGTTTGATTTTTATTCATCGATGATAGTGGCAGTTGGATTGATTGTGTTGCTCATCAACATGGCGGGCTGCACGTACTGGTTCGGAGTGTCTCTCAACGCTGTGTCCCTCGTCAACATTATTATGGTGAGCCTAGGTCTATGAATTATTTGCCTGCAGTCTTAAATCAAACTCTTTAGTTATGTCAGTATACACTGTTAGAAAAATTACCTAACGTTAACGGTATTACCGGCGTTTCAGTGGCCGGTCGGCACGTGAAAAGAAACACCGTGTCGCAGTTTTTATTCTAATTTAACACTAGAAATCCGTAAAACATCAGATAAAAACGGCGAAACAGTTCATTTTCACTGGATGACCGGCCACTAGAATGCCAGTAAGACCGTTTTTTCTAACAGTGTAGTGAGTTTAGTTGTATTAACTTATGATACTGTATTCAGTCTGAAACGAAACACTGTAATTGAATTATATGAGAAAGTTCTAAGGGTACCGACGTTATTATGAATTGAACATCGAAAATATATTATCCTGAAGCTCCCCACGGACACAATAAAGAACGGCCACTCAAAATTTCATTTCCTACCGTTTGTTTTTAAAAAATGCATAGTTTCTTAATTCTAGTGGTTTAAGGGAAACTACATATTTCCCGTTAAGGGTTCGGTATTATTAAAAAAAACACATTTCTGTTGCTTTCCTTATAAATTTTATAAACTCTTTTTCCAGGTTTTAGATGAATTTCCTCATTTACATTTAACAACGTCAGGATCGTTGTTAAATGATTAATTGGTCACTATCGATAATTTTGATCAAGCTACAAAATTTGATTGCAAATAATCATTCCTATAGAAAGGCAATTAATGTGACAAAATTTTGCAGTCGGTGGGCATCTTCGTGGAGTTCCTGAGTCATCTCGTGTTCGCCTTCGCCCAGGTTGACCATCCGGACCCCAACCACAGGATGGTTGTAGCTCTGGCCGAGACCGGCTCTTCGGTGAGTCAACCTTGACTCTCAACCACAGGATGGTTGTAGCTCTGGCCGAGACCGGCTCTTCGGTGAGTCAACCTTGACTCAACCACAGGATGGTTGTAGCTCTGGCCGAGACCGGCTCTTCGGTGAGTCAACCATGACTCTCAACCACAGGATGGTTGTAGCTCTGGCCGAGACCGGCTCTTTGGTGAGTTAACCTTGACTCTCAACCAGAGGATGGTTGTTGTTGTCTTGAGTCGACCTCGACCTCAACCACAGGATGGTTGTTGTTGTCTTGAGTCAACCTCGACCTCAACCACAGGATGGTTGTTGCTTTCTTGAGTCAACCCCAAAACCAACCAAAGGATGGTTGCAGCATTTTTTCTCTCGCGGGAAATCCACACAATGTTTATGCCTCAGAATACTTATAATTTTTCTCCGTCTCTGTTTCCCTCTTTCTATGTCATGATAACTTAACGCCTCCAAACTTTTTTCTCTTAATTCCCTTTATATTCTCAAATTGTTTCTGTGGATAAACACTTTCTTGAATAGGGTTCCCATTAAATATAGTGTTGAATGTTGATGTACATACCTATACAACCCTCAGAATGTTGTGTACATGTAATACCCTTAGAATGTTGTGTACATGGTCCACTTTCGTGCAGGTTCTGTCTGGCATTACACTCACAAAAATCGTGGGCGTAAGTGTGCTGGCGTTCGCTCGGTCGCAGATCTTCCAAGTGTTCTACTTCCGCATGTACGTGTTCATCATCGCACTGGGGGCCGCACACGGGCTCGTCTGGATGCCTGTGTTGCTCTCTATACTCGGTGAGACATATACTTTAAAACTTTATGAATAAATGTTATAAATAAACGTTATAAAAAATGTTATAAATAAACGTTATAAATAAAAACAAGAAAGGTTATAGAGAAACCTAACAAACGTTATGAAGAAAAACAGCAAACGTTATAAAGAAAAACAACAAATGTTATAAAGAAATACAATAAACGGTATAGAAAAACCCTCCAAAACCAAAAGTTGGAAAGAAATCCAAGAAACGTTGTAAAGAAAAACAAACGTTATAAAGAAACCCAACAAACGTTTAAAATAAACTATAAACGTTATAAAAAAACAACAAACGTTATTAATAAAAGTTCTTAATTTTGTCAAGTTATCAAAAAGGTTTTTCATTTTGAATGCCGGCGCTGCTCTCCGTTATTGGTGAACGACGCAGCCCAACACGTTCTAAAGAAACGTTCTAAAGAAACTTTCTAAGGAAAAGTTCGAAAGAAACGCTCTCAATTTTGTATAGTGGTATCAATTTGTTTTTTTTTTTAATTTGTATGGGAATCAAGATTCTCTAGTACTGTTTCGTGCCCGTGGCTTTGAAGTTGATATTCTTAAGTTTTGATCAATACTCGTTGATTTACTGTTGACATTCTTTAATATGCACATTTGATGATGGATGCGCTGTTGGTCTTGTCACTTCTTAGATAAAACTGTCCCGTATCATAAATTAGATGCTCAAACTGGATTGTAATTTCTCTCTAACAAATTTAAGCGACTTACCGTATTTCAAAATCTGTTGTTGCTTCCTATCAAGTAGGTTTGCTTTGATATTTACTAGTAATTTTACAAGTATTCGATGTTTGAACGGAATTGTTTGACACTTTTTGTTACAGTGACTGTTGTCTTCACTCTCTGCCTTGAATGTTGACAGCCGTATTCAGTTTTCGACTTCACTGCCGAATGCATTTTCCAATTTTATATTGTTGTCTTTTATTGCATGACTTCGCTCATACGCGTAGAAGTTCACCGAAAATGACAAACCGAATTGCTTATTTATTTGTGATGAGACTTTCAATAACGCTAGTCTTTCACGAGTTTACAGCTCGTGTTTTCTTTGTAGACTCTTTTCTTTCTACGGGTAATGTGTGATTTTGCGTCTTTTGAACGTTATCCTTTTCAAATTGCATCAGATTTCCAGTAGGTTTTTTATTCTCCTGTCTTTTGCTTCTTGATATAACGAGTATAAAATCTAGATTTCTGCAGAATTATTTCGCTTTATATTTCTTGTTCAGTTTGACGATGTTCATGTGTGAACTTTTCCCTTTACTTTGCTTGCTCCGCATTATTTGTCGTGGAATATTTATCTATAGGTACGGTAATTTATTTGCTCTGGCCTCGCGCTTGCTAATAACCTTTGACTTAACCCACTATCGCCTGACATGAGTAACCGGAGCAATATTGTCACAAGCCTACTTCCCAAAAAGGATACGTTCTAGTGAGCGCAAAATGACTTGCACTGATGGTTGCCGCCACGTACGACAACTTTAAAATGTTCTCTGTTGCGTACAAACGTCTTCATGTTGCAACACTCAATAGTTTACGTATTTGCGTTGAAAGTTATGTTGCCGGAGAGGGACATACGGCGGTAGAGGGTTAAGGAGTGTCAACAAATTCCCGTCTGAAGTTGACTTCTGTAGCTTCTAAGTATCATATCTCTGTTGATCTCTCAAGCCAAGGGTTAACACTAATATCTTGTGTAACTGGAGAGATCTTTACTTTAATACGTGAAATTTTGTCAGCCACCAAATGTTCGTTTTGCCGGGAACATTTGTCTCGAGTTTGTCCTTTTTTCATGAGTTTTATCTTGTAATCAGTAAAATGGAGAGACTTTGTCCAAATAACAATGCATTTCTAGCACTTGTGTGGGTCATCCTGACCTAGTTTGGCCCGGCAAAAGCACGTATTAGTGCTGCGTTCTCCACGTCCTGCTCATGCTACGTGCAGAAAATGTATCATTATTTGGGCGACATGGTCCATTTATTTATACGAGTGTTGTGAGTGTTGATTGTGATTCGGTCATTAACTGTTGTTGTTGTTATTGTTGTTGTAAGGATCGCCGTGGGAATGTAATAACTTTACTTTGGAATGAATAATAATAAAATTTTTTAATTTACCCCCACCCTCCTCCCCATGACTAATTAGGCCCCCAACCCCCAACTCCACCCTCGAAATTCCCCCCTCTGAAGCCGAGTGCAGTAACTACCATCAACTACTGTACGAATAACAAGGGCGTTACTACCAGCAACTGCAACGCGCCACCTCACCGTCTCAATGGTTACCATGTCGGGCACCGATAGATATGGTAGCTACCGCTGCTGCTGTAGTAATATTTAATTTTTTTTTTCAAAATCCAAACTTTTAAACTTTCCAAATTCAAAAGATTAATTCAACCTTGACGAGTATACGATCTTGCGAGGCTGGGAGAGGAGGTGTCGGTCTTTCTAAACTTATTAAAGTTTATATTATTACATGAATCTCAAGTATAAAAATCGTTGAGACTTTTTCATCTGGATTTCTAGTTTTTGTTAATGGTGCTATTAAATGCGAGGCTGGGAGAGGAGGTGTCGGTCCTGTCTAAACTTAATAATATATTATTACATGAATTTTATATTTAAAATCGATGAAACTTTTTAATCTTGATTTCTAATTTTTGTAACTGGTGTGCTACTAAAGTTCCTCAATGGTAATGCCTGCAATCGTCGCCTGCCAATTTGCATGTGGTTTAATAACGGAATTTTATGACGATTTCTTCGCTTCCGCTTCTTGTTCTGCAGGGATCTGATGGCATGCAATCTGTTTACCGCTTACAAAAGGTTACATAAATTCCTTCTTCAGTTAGAAAAAACGTGTTATAATTTAGGGAGTTTTTATTAATTATTTTGTAATCTTTCTTGGCTGCTACACTCACCACCCGTGCATGTAAGAAACGTACCTATGCATTATTTTCTAATATGATCTATGAAACAAACATAGGCTGTTTCGCTGAAGCCCTACTTATTCATGCACAATATTCAATTATGGCTCTCAATGCAATGGGCTTTATTAAATAGATTTATAATCCAGAAAATCTCTACTCTGGATAAGGTTTTCTTTTCTTTTGTGTACTAAAAAATCTTTACTGTGAAGGAATTCGGGCCTATCTCCGACACTCTTGCTTGTTGCTTCCCAAGGGCGAATCTGCCGAAATTTTATTTATTTTGCATCGAATGTACATCGAACTTTTGCTGTTCGTTGTTCTTCATTATTCTGTCCTTCATTGTTCTGCTCTTCGTATCCTTTATTGTGCACTCCTTTGACAGCTTCTTCGTCTGGCTTGCATCTCTTGTTTCGGCATATTGAATTTAAACTTTTCCTCTAACGGCCGAAAATTTCAAGAACATTATTCTTCGACGTTATGGTTTTTCTTCGCCTGGTGTGATGGTTTTTCAACGGTAGAAAATATTAATTAGATAGTCAATTCATTAATTCATCCATTATTTTTGATGAATTTTTGCAAGATTATTTTATTGATACAAAAGATCAAACTCGAGTCAACGTATTTTCCTTCAAATTTGACAATAAAGATGCTTTGTCGAAGATTCTTTTAACCTTACGTTCTTCTAAGACCATTCAGTTATTTTAATACGGCTGATGTAAGAAATACTTTACATACGAACATTTTGTATGATAGTTCTTTTCTTGCTATTTTCGTATACCACCAGCATATATTCGCAAGTCATAAAAGGCTCAGGAATATTTTCAGAAAAAGAGCAGCAATCTATAGATATATTTAATTGCTTTTTAGCATGGGAGTTTATAGTAGGATCTTATTTATAATTACTCATGAATCATAATGATTCCTCATTTCTTTTCGATGTCTGCACATCAAATTATTATAATGAATTTACACAAGAATTCGACGTTAATTTGCTCATTTTATTCATAAAACCATTGAACTACACACATATGTATATGAAAAATTTATACCATTACAATATTCTAAAAAATAGAATATTTTCTTGAACTATTGCGCAATGAACTTGAGAATTCATTAATAAAATTGATTAATTTATTTACAGGCAAGCGCTATTATTAATTTATTAAGAATAAATTATTATCAATTTAATAATTTTGTACTCGTTACAGGCAAACGTATCCCAGCCAGCAGCCAGCATGCGAACGCTCACGGCTTCGTACGCATCAGCGAGAGCTTCTACAGTCCTGCTACTGTACACGAACAAGTCAACGCTAGTGCTGCTAGTTACCAACGCCCGGCTACTAGTGACACTAACATCCGTACTAGTGACGCTGGTGTTAGTGCTAGTGACGCTGGTGCCCACACTAGTGACGCCGGTGTAGTTAATGGTGACGCTGGTGTCCATGCTAGTGACGCTGACGTTCCTGCTAGTGTTTACGATGCTAGTGAGGCTAGTGTTCCCGCTGTCACTAGTGACAAAGTGCGTCTAGTTGGTGACCAGGAAAGCGATGCTATTGTGCGCGACCGTGGCGTCAATTATGGCACCAATGCAGGAGTGGATGACTTGCTCTGAAGTTATTCTTAAATTCATAGTTAATGTCATGAATATATGAAGAATATACGTATATACCTGATTTCGAATATATGTATACTTGACAACTCAACAGTTTATATTTAACGTCATGAATATATGCCGTATATACGTATACCTGATGCCGAATATGTAGGTATACCTGACGACCAAACAGAGTTATCCGATCAACTGCAACGCATAATCAATGTTACAGCCTCAATAGTGTAACCGCTCCGTATGGAAAATGCAATAAAACGTTGTAAAATTTTCCTATGCTTGATGAATTTTAATGAATAAAGTTGTATTTTAAATTACCGGTAAGCCTACTGATGTCATTTGTTGGATGTTGTGATAAGCAAAACGTATACGTCTGTTGTGTGTGCATGGATATATTCAATACTATACGTCTGTCGTGTGTAGGAATATACCTATTCAATAATATACGTCTGCTGTGTGTGTATGGATACATTTACTAAGTTTCTGAACTGTGCGGTAGAACGGATTTCTTCACCTTATATTGTGCAGCGAATGCGTGGGTTTGTCTTGAATATCATTTGTGACGTATTTAGTTTTAGTTCTTTTATTTGCATTGCAAACGGTAATATTTATTACCTAACCGAAGTGAGAGTATAACCCTGCACCCTATATTACCTATATAAGTGCAAGACTCCATTTATCTCCTAAGCTCCATCAGAATCTCTAGAGGCTAGACGCCTCCTACTGGGCATCTATGATAACTTTGTCGTTCGTGTTTCTTTTCATTATATTGAACGAGTATTTATATTATATTAGTTTACCTATCCCTCCATTTCGCAGTATTCGAGATCTGTTTCAGTTCCGTCAGTTCCTCTGTTGTCGAACCTGTCGCATTCATGTCAAATATTGTTCACTCGATGCCGTCTGTAAATATTTTGTAACTTTCATTCGTTGTTCATCGTCAGCATGTACCGTGCTGCATGCTGACCGTCTCGGTACACGGTACATCGTCAGCATGTACCGTGCTGCGTGCTGACAACTCGGTACACGGTGCATCGTCAGCATGTACCGTGTTGGTTTCGGCAGCCTTGCTTATCGGCCGTGATCTTACAATCGTTCATGCTAATATGGATTAGTTTATTGATATATTTTCTCTCTTAACTTGAGAAAAATATATATCACCTCACAGGTCCATAGGTCTAATTTTTTCCTTAAAAATTGAAGAATTGACATGTTGATGATTATTTGTACCAATAATATTTTGTTCAGTAGAAATGTTCAACGCGACAATCTCCGCGTGGGGAACCTCGCCTAGGAAAAGACCATCTCAGATATTTTTTGGTCATTTCAACATGAAACTACATGAAATCAATTGTTGTCAATTACATGAAATTAACAATTTTTACTACACGTTATTTTTCAGTGAGAAATCTTCTTCTTTGAAACTCGTTTGAATAGCATTTCTGCTTAGTTATGCCATGTGTTGTGCTATAAGCCGTTAGAAGAAATGCTACACAATTAATTTAACTTTAGGTTCATTTGGGCAATGGAGGACGGGGTTAGAACAAGCAATAATATTCGTGATATTTTTATGGTGATGAACAAATTTGTTGATTGGTAGCTTGTACTATTGACTCATGTTGAAATTAGTTCTTCTGTTTGAAGAACAATTAGCTATAAGTTCATACTGGATCTAAATATATTTATTGAGTACATTTTTAATTTCTCCCAAGTTTTTTAATACCCTCTATGAAGCATTATTAATGAAAATATTCTAAGCCAACTCCCAAAATTGTTTTCAAATTTCCAAATCATTTGTGTAACTTACATCAATACAGCATCTTATGATTTTTTCGTGTTTATTTGAGTTCTTTCATTTTTATCTTCTATATTATCCCCCGATTTATTAAAAAACTTTCAATTCCCTTCGTAATAATGATTTGTATAGAAAGAAAATTTCCTCACCTTACCTCGATGAGCTCAAAGGAACTATCGATCTAATTTTTTGAGGGGTTTGGTCTCCCAAAAAGTCGATATATTTTAAATAATTTATCAACTTATTTGGGAATTTTACCCCTCATCTTAAAGTACATTACTAATCAGCAATGCCCATTCAAACACAGCACCGTTGTTGTTTAGTTTTTCCATTCTTCTGTTGCAGGCCTCATATGTAAAACCACTAAAGCTACAGACATTCCGTAGTGCCGGATAGAAATTTTGTTTGCTTTTGTGTCGATGTGTCGTACCTTTTAAGTGTTTGTTTTCGCTCACCTTCAGGAAGATTAAGACCTGATAGCAATTCGATGGATTTTAGCTATCACTTCATATGTTCACATTTTTAGAGACTAAACAATTATGGATCTGAGACTGAAAATAATTCCACCCAACTATCATCATTCCTAATAATTGCCCAATCGTCGACGCATCATAGTCCGTCAAATATCCAAACTACGGTTACGTTGCACGTGCAACACGACAAATTATTCCGCCCAAATATCATCATTCGTTATCATTGCCTAATCATCGACACATCATTTGTCCGTCATTTTTTTCTAACGACGATTACGTTTCATGTGCAATACAACAAATTATTCCGCTCGCAAATCATTCGTTATCATTGCCTAATCATCGACGGTTAATCATCGATGAATCACCGCGCATAAGCGCCAATATCCCATGCATAAATTAACGGAAACGCGTTCCTGCATTTCGATTGTTTCGGGCTCGCGCTTCCGGCTGGACCATTTTTTTTTTGTGGGGGCGTTTCCGCCTGACCGACCATCGTCCTTTGCATGTAACCGACCGCCACTCTGTCGTGGCGCTGCGCAGTGCTAGGTTATATCTGTGTCAGTCTTACTATTACTCATATTGTTAGCGCATTTTTCTCATTTATAGAAAAAAGACGCTATTGTGCTCGTCATGTCCATCCGTCTGTCTGTCCGTCCGTGACCACGTTTTCGTCGACGAGAAAATGCGCGCGCTGCCACTCACTGCAGTGAGTACTGAGTTATTTTGTTACTCTATTTTATACGTTGTTGTGAGCTTAAACTTTACAAATATATTAGACGCATTAAAGTTCTTGAACTCTCGTGTCAGAGTTGGGTTTTTTCTTTAAAAAAATCAACGTTCTTTATATTGAAGCAAAAATTCAAAATGTTATCTCGTATTTCCCACACTGTTTTGAGAAGCCAAATGATTCCAAAACTATCAAAATAATTTCTGTAGCGTAATAGTATGTCTTACCCAATCGGAATTGTAGAAATGCTTTTTGATTAGCACCTACATATGTATTTGCAGCGATAAGATAATAATTAATAAGCTTTCAAAAATGCATAGCAGGTTATTTATCTTGACTTATTTTTCAGTGAGGGATGTTTAGTTTCAAAAGACTAACAGTTTTGATGTTAGAGCTCCTGATATTAGCGGTTCGTGTGTCACGAGCGACGCGGCAGACCGAGCTGCTCTCTACGACGCCGTTGCGTGATGAAGTAAAGGTTGATTCTTTATCTACTATCCTTAACATCTACGATGAATTGATAGCAACGGAGCAAATACACAACCTGGCTAATTTATCCAGTAAGAACAAATTATCTAAACTACACTATTCCAATGAACGTGTTGAAAATCTACGACCTGTTGTTGCTCGTCCGACAAATCCGCCTCTCGAAATGTCAGCCTCGAGGATGAATCTTTCGAGCCGAGACTCTTATGAATTTGAAACCATTAAAGATGCCGTAGAAGAAAAACATCCTACAGTGAATTCATTCGTGAATACGAAGTCGTCTATCCTGTATAGCAATCTTGTTTTGGGTGGGACTGGGTCTGGAATCGGACATATTCCTCAGGTTGCAAAATCAACCGCGAATTCGTTTTCGTCGGAAGATCGCGACGAAAAAGATGCAGCGACCACCGAACGCCCCCCATCCTGGAGAACTCCAAGTGAGTAGGATCAATTCAATATCTTTTATTGGTGCTGTCCCAGTGTAAAATAATCAATTGTAATTTAAATTTGTGAATTCAAACAGGGATAAAGTGAGATTTTGTAATCCCTGCTGTGTCAGTAAAAAGAATCAATTACAATTTAAATTAGTGAATAAAAACACGGGCAATGGGAGATTTTGTAGTGAAACTCGAGAAAAATTTTACAGTAAGACAGAAGATCGTCAACTTTGGTTTACTTTTCATGTCATCTTAGCGTGCTGGGCCCGTACCTTCAAAACATTTCCAATGGTTCGTAACTTTTACACTTAAGCGTAAAAAGCTAAGTGTGGCGTAAGAACAGTGATTTTCGGTACCTTCAAAAACTTCTTTGGCAACACTTATGTAAATCGGTACCTTCAANCGGCAGATTCTATACATTAACTGTAAAATGTAATATATTATTTGCACATGAAGAATTATAAATCTTCACTATATCATAACATCTCTTTGTTTGCTTTTTCGGTTGGACAAGAACAGCCCAAGAATGAGGAGGCCCAAGAATTATGCGAGATTGTGTATTTGGATGGAACTGTCGATGATTTACCTGGTGCTGGGACACTAGCTGCAGATTTTCACTACACTCGCGAAGGTCCCTCAAGCATTGATGCTGCTTCTGCTCAAAGGGTCATCAATCCTTGTGATCCTGATCCATCTTCAACTGAGAGGAGAATCACATCAACAGTGCCTCAAACTTGGACCCTTGCAAAGCCTAGGACAAACCCTGCAGGACAAGTGACCTCCACCCCTACCGAGCCTGGTACAACAAATATTGGCGAAAATGTGTCCCGTGAAACTCATAAAAGAAAGAAGCGTAGCAGTGATGCACCAAATCACACCATGGCGAATGAAATGCTTAGTGTCCAAAGGGAAATCCTGGCAAATACAACAAGCATGTCCGCATCACTTACAAACATATCTGCATCAGTTGCAAGCATGTCTGCATCACTTCCAGTTCTTGTACCAGCTGTAGCGAGGATCGCCAATGCTTTTGCAGTTACTGAACCACTTGAAAACCCATAAATGTGTATTTAACTTTCTTGTTCAGTGACGGACTATTGCTAAGAATATTATTCCTAATTAATTGTAATAATCGTGTCATTGCCAGCTTTCCTTCTACATTCTCCGAACTTATTAATTGGCTGTTAGTTGTCCATAGAATAGTTCAGGTTAGCTCTCATTTCAGCTGTTACTAGAAGTTCATTCATTGCTGTCAAGGATCAATTGAGGATTTTTTTGCTCCAGTATTTAGCAAACCTTCTCATTGAAAACAAACTGTCATGCTGTTATTGCTAGGGTATTCTCTCCTATAGGATAGGATTAGTACTACTGCCTATTCCATTCTGACCTTTAGAGGACCGATGACTGATGATACTTTATAATTTTTTCTTGCAAAAATAACAAAAAGATTATTCATAAACTACACTCAGAATTCACTCAGTCAAGGAACTCAGGTTCTGCTAGAGGCTGTACTATGATGCCCTTGCTTGAACATTATCCATTTATAATATTGCTGTGTCTATCAAAGGGTAGGGTCAGGGATATAATGATTTCATTTCAGTTTTATTTGTTTACTGCATTTTATATGAAAGATAGCACTGCTTATGATATAGTGCATACTAATAAAAGCTGAGTGATACTTTTAAACTAAAAAGTTCTACTTTGACCCATGGTAAGCTTTAAATTGAGAAAAGCATCCACTTTCAAATAAGTTTTTTCCCTTTTGTCTGATTTTGGTTTACTTTGTAAGAATTTTTCCACCAAACTGCGTATTATGGTATCATGAATTAGTATTATGATGCTATGGCAAGTCTCAATAAAGCTTGAAATATTAACGAGTCTCGTAAGGATGATACTGACAGGCTAATATGTGACCGTTACTAGCTTTCACATCTTTGTGAAGCCATAAGATTACACCCTGGCACTGGCAGTACCAAATTTTCATTTGCTATTTTCAGACAAACTTCAATAATCCTACTAGGTTTGAATCAAATTCAAATAGTGAGTAAGCTAAATCAGATTCTCAAAACAAGGACTAATTTATATAAACGCTATTCGTGACCATGTAATAGGTAATTTCCCTCCATGATCAAAGACAACAACATTCACATGCTACAGGAACTCAGGAAGTAATACATGGAAATTACCAAAGTTTTCAAGGAAATACAAGGTGTCCCCTATTCAGTATTCACCAAATCGCAAAGAAATAATTGACAAAATTAGGAATAAGGATTGACAGACCGCTTCATTATTCATGGAACCATTATCTTCAAAAAATCGAAACTATTTCGTGACAACAGAACAGTCATTCGATATTTCGCCTTAAACCTTTTCTGCTAATTTTTCACGGTTATAGAGAATAAATCACAGCTGGGGGTCAAGTTCAACACTAATAAAATTGGTCGACTTATAGCGCAACATTTTACTTGGTAATGAATAGATGAAAGTCCCACATATTTCACGGCGGAGTCAACCAATAATTTTCAATCGCTTCTCCCACTCGAAAATTGCACGTAACTCCACTTACGAGTCCTCCCTGGCAGTCA
>NW_025946228.1:0-1424 GCF_000764305.2 Hyalella azteca | reverse complement strand
AGAGATATTAAATATTTCTATACAAGAGACCATGAAGTGAAGGCTGGATGAAACGTTGATGAAGGATGAAAGGATACACAAGTTTCGGGCATCACCATGAATTTCAAATTCCTGCTATGAATGGCAGGAAATCTTATAGAAAAAGTGCTCCCGTGAGATGCAACATTGACGTTGATTGAAATTTTACTTTTGGAGAACATTTCATTTGACATAAAAGATCACGATATTTGATAATCAACATATAGCTAATTTAACCACAAATGTAGCGTGTGTCTCCACATATCCGCAGACACATGCCACAAGTTCCGTGTTATTAATTTTAACAGGGATTTGATAATGCTGAACCAATGGCGTACGTACGTCAAACTAATGTTTTGACGCCAATCAACGCATAGGATGGGAACTTAAAAGCAAATGAAGAACGAATAGCGAATAAGTTCCCGACATATTCTTATAACATAGAAAATTGCGGGTACTAGTCGTGTCAGCGCCGGCCAACCGTCGGCCATTCGTCTACCACCCGTGTGCCATCCGTAATTTTTTCTGAAGTATGAGGGTGTGGGATTGCTTACGTAAGTCACGGCAGGGTGCGCGAAACTCGTTAATGTTCCATTACTTTCTCAGTACTGGTAGGAATAGCGTTATGAATAAAATTATGTATGTATTTGTCGGCATGGACAATAAAGTATCGGTTCTCCTCAGGCTGTAGGTCAAGCAATCGAGGAGCGTCATCGATCATGTTTGACCTATCGATGCACATTCCGGTGAATCTCATGTTTAATATGTTTAATCGAACTATTCTTCGGCGCCAAAATACACGTATATCAAAAATTTGAATTTTATTCAATCGTTTTTGTTTGTATCGCTGAAAAATGCGATAACACTTTCAGGATTTCATCGTGACTCGAAAGAGTTGAATATTATATAAACCTGGTTTGTGTAAATCTTCTTGAGATGCACCAGGACATTATTTTTGAAATCTTAATTATCATTATTACATGAATTTGAGAGGCTCTTCATTATTTAGGGTCACAGTGGCAGGAGACCAAAGGCTTCTGCTTATCATGACTCGCGGTGGCAGGCGGTCAAAGACTCTTGATTTATTTCGTGAAAGTTTACAGTGACGAGAGACAAGAGGTTCTTTTTTTTAGCTACATGGAACTACAGCCATAACTTCTTCATTCTGCTCAACAATCTTTAGCTTATTTATATTTATTGTAAGCTTTTTCCTGTATTCAAAAGTTTGGATAACGGCTCTCCTACATGTATATAACAATCCTATTGATAATAGAATAAATATAAATCTTAACATTTCTTATAAATTCAACCGCTCAATCACGGCAAGGACACAGAAGATACGATGGTCGTAAGAAATTGTGAGTGTGCAGCTCAGGTTCAAGTCGCCGTTCATTGTCTATTTTATA
>NW_025946227.1:0-474 GCF_000764305.2 Hyalella azteca | reverse complement strand
TCTGCTTTGTTTCAGCTCAGTTCATGGAAAGTTTTCTTGAGGCGGCCAAGAACAAAAAGATCATTTCAACTGCCTGGTGTTAAGTCAAATGTGGATTATATTTTAGAGTTATAAATAAGCTGGCTGGGGTGCGCCGAGAGCCGGCAGGGGTGTAACGAGAGCCGGCATTAGTGGACCGAGAGCCGGAATCGGTGCACGTGGTGCTTAAATTCAGCTTGAACTTGCATCAAGAACGACTCACTGTCACGAATAAATTACCATGTCATCACATGACACCCGTGACAACACAATGGATGTTTCCTCGTCTTGCCATGTATAAAATTTGTTCCACATTAAAGAACAAATGCTTCTTTTCACTTTGCCTCAGAAAAATCAGTTTCTGCATGGCATCAAAAAGTTCAATCTATCAGTGAAGTACATATTTTTGTATTGCAGAGCATCAAAAAATTCAATCTATCAGTGAAGTACATATTT
>NW_025946226.1:0-396 GCF_000764305.2 Hyalella azteca | reverse complement strand
GCCCCATGTAGTGCTCAGAGTTTTGATGTAGGATATTGATGTACGTCGTTATTTTAATTATGATAATTAACCTGCTTGTATATCCTAGCTCTTTTATTATGCGCTCTTGAATTTCTTTCAGTTGAACTTCAGTTGTCTGAACCCATTCATTTCTTTCAAACTTGCAACATCCGTGATGTTTTCTGAGCATCACATAGAACTAAATTTTTCGTATTTATTTGGCTGTTCGTGTTCTGGAGCGAACTTTTCTTTTGTTAATAAATTCTAGAAATCTTATTGAAAATGTCTCAGCAAAGAAAATCCGAAATCAGGTTCAGAAAGCAATCGAAGCTTCTTTTGTCACAGAATTTCAATGCTGAAACAACATTTCGTTACTTTCATGTCTAAAAAATCGAC
>NW_025946225.1:0-1215 GCF_000764305.2 Hyalella azteca | reverse complement strand
CAGATACTTACATGGGGTTCGCGTCCTCGCTCATCTCTTCATCACCATCCTCCTTGCCAGGGATGGATGAGTCTTGGGACGGCTCTTGGGACGGCTCTTTGGACTGCTCTTGTGAAGGCTCTTGGGACGAAGTTCCAGACTTCGTTCTCTTCTGCTTGCTGCTTCGTTCTCTTCTGCTTGCTTCTTGCTGCTGCTGCTCACAATGGTCTTTGCCTCGTGCAGGCGACAGCGCGGCTGCCATATCTGTAGGTAGAAAAATAAGTAAATTTTGGCATTATTATAATCAAAATACAGGCGACAGCGCGGCTGTCATAGCTGTAGGTAGGAAAATTAGTAAGTTTAAACATATATATAAACGAGTAAAAGACAAGTCAATCAAAACAGAAGATTTTTCATAATTCACGAACCGGCCTTTTGAAGTGGCAAATTCTTATGGCTGCTTCCCTGGCGAGGTGCGTCATCGTCCGGCTGCTGTTGCTGCTGGTGCTGCTGCTGCTGCTCACAATGGTCTTTGCCTCGTGCAGGCGACAGCGGGGCTGCCATAGCTGTAGGTAGAAAAATAAGTAAATTTTAACATTATTATAATCAAAATACAGGCGGCAGCGCGGCTGTCATAGCTGTAGGTAGGAAAATTAGTAAGTTTAAACATATATAAACGAGTAAAAGACAAGTTAATCAAAACAGAAGATTTTTCATAATTCACGAACCGGCCTTTTGAAGTGGCAATTTCTTATGGCTGCTTCCCTGGCGAGGTGCGTCATCGTCCGGCTGCTGCTGCTGGTGCTGCTGCTGCTGCTGCTCACAATGGTCTTTGCCTCGTGCAGGCGACAGCGGGGCTGCCATAGCTGTAGGTAGAGCAACAGACGCTCACGTTCGAGATGAACCCTGCTCAGCGTGCAGCTTGCTGCTGCTGCTGCTGCTCATGCTGCTGCTGGTGCTGCTGCTCACAATGGTGTTTGCCTCGTGCAGGCGACAGCGGGGCTGCCATAGCTGTAGGTAGAAAAATAAGTAAATTTTAGCATTATTATAATCAAAATACAGGCGACAGCGCGGCTGTCATAGCTGTAGGTAGGAAAATTAGTAAGTTTAAACGTATATATAAACGAGTAAAAGACAAGTCAATCAAAACAGAAGATTTTTCATAATTCACGAACCGGCCTTTTGAAGTGGCAATTTCTTATGGCTGCTTCCCTGGCGAGGTGCGTCATCGTCCGG
>NW_025946224.1:0-386 GCF_000764305.2 Hyalella azteca | reverse complement strand
GATCAACCCACTTTCCCTAAAATATTCTATTTCTCGATGTTTGTATGTTTGTGCATATTATTGCATGACACCACAGGCATGTACAGCCGTTGGGGACTCGTATTATCGTGTCAGAATCTTACCTGGAACTCATGTTTATAATGGTGCAATATCTTGAAATTGATTAATAAACAAAAAACTTGAATTATTAAATTGTTTAGCGATTGTTTTATGCGTCAAGTGTTAATTTCCTTCAAAAGTTTGAGTTCACTTCAAAATTCAAAACAAAACGGACATTGGCTGAGAGTTCCGTGCTAATTGTGGGTTTGAACGTATTATTTTATTACGATACTTAAATTTCAAGATTGTTAACTGGATTCGGGATGATTGGGTAAGGGATGAACGTT
>NW_025946223.1:38380-54459 GCF_000764305.2 Hyalella azteca | reverse complement strand
GCGCAGACTCGGCCAAACTGTACCTCATTAGGTCGAATGTTCGTGCCGGCGGCTTTGGTCCACTGGCGAATCATTAAAGTTATAAAAAATAAATATTTTAATAGATACTTGAATAATAGAAATCTGGTTGCCCCGCTTCGCTGCTCACTCAAGTTTTGTAATGCGGAGCTTCAGAATAATTTAGTTTGTAATCAATATTCATACCGCTGCAAAGAGTTTCATTCTAATGTTCAGTAAATATGTATAGAAGTTTTGTTCACTAGTTTTTGGAAAGTTGTGCATGTTGATAATATAATTAATAAATCTACGTACAGCTGCCG
Organism: Hyalella azteca; assembly: GCF_000764305.2. Lineage (NCBI taxonomy): Eukaryota > Metazoa > Arthropoda > Malacostraca > Amphipoda > Hyalellidae > Hyalella > Hyalella azteca. Next base: position 54,139 of record NW_025946223.1, on the reverse strand, counting down.
TTTTAGGAGCGCTTTAGAGCAGACGTGCCTGCTGTTATGACTGCTGCGCATCTATGACACGCGCTGGCAACTGACTGTAAAATGAAGGTCGTTTTCCGTTGTCGGTTAACGGAAATAATACAAGGTCAGAAAACCTGTTTTCTGCCGAGGAATATACATTTAAGCTGGATCAGCTTCCAAGGCAAGAGGCTATTCTGCGCTGGATATTTCGTTTATAAGTGAAGGAATTCGAAGTTCCAAAATTGATTATTATTATTGACAATTATTATTTGAATTAAAGCTTTGATTGCTTTCATTATTTAATTTTATGACACACAAAGCTATTTGTTGTGAATATTGTCGGTTATCAAATTCCTGTAAAAATGAGTACGCAGTTCACGCCTATTCAGTAGAAAGCCAGCTTCCACTCTTTGCATCTCCTCACGCGGCTGGTTGGTTTAGACTAGCTCTTGAGAGGAACTCAACGATGGGGAAGCGGGGGGACTTAGGGAGGAGGCAGCGGTTGGGGGGAGATTTTTACAAATACCCCCTCTAACGCATTTAAATCTACACATGCACTCACGCATGCATTCGCTGGGAAGGCTAAAAAATTCTTTAACGAACTGTGCAAAATTGTTTGACGTTCATTTCTTCGTGATATGTTTTCATACATGCTTTCGTTGAAGTTTTCATTCTCTATTCAGTAATGGAGAATGTAACATAGCAGTGCTAACTAATTTATAACGGAATTTTCAACTTTTTTTTAATCTGTTCCAGTGAATTCATAAACAACAGCACCATTTAGATCGCTCCATATATTTTTACAACCAGTCATTCTTTGTTATGATGCTTTCCCCGCCCCTCCCCCGAATTCTTTGCCATCAAACTGTGCGGGAAGAGGGAGGTCCCTCTTGAAACGCCAAGTTTCAAGAAAGTCCGCATTCACGGACTTTCGAAGTCTGCGCTACATTACCAAAGCAGAACTGCGTGTATAGACTCGAGACAACAGCAGTATTGTGTAACTGAGGACAACGGTGTAACGGATGAGTGGGGTAGGTGAGGGTTGAGGAGTGATTTACTGGTGTAGGCTGATGGCAGTGTCTGAGTGTGGTGTGTCACTTCGTCCCCTCACCTACCTACTATAACTATTCATAACTGTATAGTTATTAGCTGCAATGTATAGCGTAAGAACCACAGCGTACGCCGGTAATTTGTCGGCGGGATTTTCCTAACCACAGACTACACAGGAATTCGAGCGGGAAGGATGTCTCTTCCCCTCTCAAAGCTCACCCTCATCCCATTCCCTACACACCCAAATTGTAAACCACCATCTTTGTTTTAAACCTAACAGCCGACAACAGTGTGAGGCTGTGAGATTTATGCAACTACCACTCCGACAATACAATGTAAAAAATATACAGTAATCAGCAATAGCAGTACGGCCACGGTTATCAATAGCACTACGGTCACGCTCATCATCAATAGCGCAACAGTCACGGTCATAGTCAGTAGCGGTACGGTTCCGGTAATCATCAGTAGCGGTACAGTCATGGTTATAGTCAGTAGTGGTACGGTCATGGTCATCATCAGTAGCGGTACATTCATGGTCATAATCAGTAGCGGTACGGTTCCGGTAATCATCAGTAGCGGTACGGTCATGGTCATAATCAGTAGCGGTACTGTTCCGGTAATCATCAGTAGCGGTACGGTCATGGTCATCATCAGTAGCGGTACGGTAATGGTCATCATCAGTAGCGGTACGGTCATGGTCATAGTCAGTAGCGGTACGGTCATGGTCATCATCAGTAGAAATAAGAAATTAAGGTGATTTAAACTCATGGATTTCCAACTTTGATTGTATTACCCTTTTCCTGTGCTATAGATTTCATTTTACTAGAGATTGAAAATTTGCATATCGACATGAACGCTCCATTGATTGCATTGTTGTTTGAATTGTGTTGTTTATGCATTCGTTTGCGTCACATTTTGAAACGCAATTAAGATTATTTCTCCGTAATCATCGTAACGCATGCCATTTATTCAGGACCAGCTTTACAATATTATATGACTGACAATATGTATTGTCAGTCTTGGCCTTTTAAAAGTCGCTCCAGCACCAGAGAAGCGCTTTGAAAGCTGAGTGGAGTGCAAAGTGTGTGTGGGGGGGAGAGGATGTTTACCGCGCGGACCCACAGAAGATTTATTACCAGAGGACAGACCTGCTTTTCCTGCCAAGTACGACAACGGAGGGGCAAATCTCGATTAATTCTACGGAAAATTCACAGACCTGTTGTTAAAAACGAATATAACTACCACCAGAAAAATTATTCAGAAATGCTTGGTATAGCGATCAATGAAGAATAACGAGTTAAACAAACTGGTATCGCGAAAATGTCAGAAAAGTCGCTCGTTTTACGATCCTCATGGTTCAAAATTTTCGTTAGCGATGACACTGGTAATACAAAGTTTACATAATTTATCTTAATGTCCACAGGTTGAAAATAATTAGCCATTATAGCATTCCAAATTTCAGATTTTTATCTTATTAATGAGGGGAGTTATCTGTCGAATTCATAGTTAAGAATTTTCATAGACGACTACCGCGGCTGAGCGCGTCCACGGGCCTCTTAAGCGCATCGCTAATATCGGCTTTTGAATGAATTTCAAATTACCTGTTTAACAAAATTAACCTTGCAAGAGTGATTGATTTAGCATATAAGTTGTCAAGAGTTGAATAATAATTAGTTGAATGATTGATACAAATCCAAAATAACAAATTTCGCATTCGAAAAAATAATCAATTCGCACTAAATTGAAGTACGGTTTTTCAAACTCAGTATTGACAACCGTTCACCTATCCGTCGACCAATGCATGGTCGAGAACGCACGCACGGAAAAGTTAGCAAGCGGCATCCCTTACCACTGGTTGCGACGAATAACCTGAAAATGTGATGAACTCAGGCGTTGAAACAATAAACATGCAGCGCATTGCGAGCATATTAATGATCCTGCTCTCTGGCAGTTTCATTTGAATTGCCTCTCGTAACTCCGGCCATACCTTTACATGTGTAACACTAAGTCGACGAAGTTCATTTATTTCTTAGAGGGCAATTTTATTCCATTATTCACTTTGAATTAAATTTCGTTATAAAAATGTTCAAGTCTAAAGTCAAGTCAAGTACAGTCTATCTTAAAAATTAAGATAGACTGTAAGATATCTACGGGGACAAATTTAGGTTTCATGAAAAAATCCATTTTTAATATTCTAAAGCAATTATATTCTACTACCAGAGACTAATTTGCTGTTTGATATAGGCCTCATGATGGTGATCTGATGTCTGGCGAAATACTTTCAGAAATAGTTGATAGTTCCTAACTCCGGCAGCCAATCACTTACGGCTTTTCAAGCTAAACTCGATACGAGAAATTGGCGGCTGTCTCAGGCGGCTACGTGTTATTAAATTTTGATAGTATGTCCCCCGGTCAAAAGAATCTTTTGCTTCAACATTGTACGTTAATAACAGAAAAAAACTACTGCGTTTCTGTACTCTTAACCAAGTAAGAATGATTGTTTTGAATGACTCATTTCGTCGTTGTAGTCATAATACACAAGTAATGCCGAGTACTCGACTATAACTTAGAGTGAATAGCGTAGTTATTGCTTCTAATATGTCTTATCTGTTCAATGGACTGTTGTAGATTCCAATCATATTGTAGGTTTAGTTGGTAGACGTTAAAAAATATAAGTCTGAACTCAATGCACTGACTGACAGAGCGCATTTTCTCATCGACGAAAACGTGGTCACGGATGGACGGACATGACGAGCACAATAGCGCCTTTTTTCCATACATGAGAAAATGCGCTAAGGAAATTAACTCTAACGCGTATCTCTAGTGCCAACTGATTCAGAGTATTTGTAGGAACCGCTTAGGCTTTTATGTGAACAATTAATTCTGTCACTGGAGTCTCGAGGCACTCACGCACTTCGCTTGCTATAGGGACGACCTATTCCACTTATACTCGTTAAACTGATTTACAACTTTCTGGCGTGATCAGAACAGCTATGTAATTACTACATATCATTTGTTAATCGAACCCTCCAAATCGTACGTAGTTCTGATCAGTATTATATGCTTTTTATTAACGAGCGGCGAGTTGATGCAAAACCAGCCGAGTGGCTACTTGTCGGGAGTCAGTGTTCAAACCCATTCGGGGTGGATACAATACCAAACTCCAAAATTAGTGACAAAGGATTTAATAACAAATAGTTAGGGCAGCTAATTGAAGGGAGTTAACCTAAGGAATGGCGAAACGCAATACAACAAAAAGGGACCGGAAGTATAGGCGGAAATAAATGACATGAAATATAAGATTATCAATGAATAGTAAACCGTTTTTCGACGTCTTTATCCTCCGCGAACTAAACGTGCGGAAGATTACGAGCGAATCTCAGGACAGTCGAAACTGACCAGGCACTTTTACTTAAGTTGCTGATCGTTGGCGGCTAAGCACCGAACGGAAATACCAGGTTTCGCGTTGAAAAATTGTTGATCATTGGTCAAAACGGAGAAGAAATGAATTGTAGTTCTCGTACCTCACGACGACGGCAGTGCAGGTTACCTCGGTACACGAGGCTCCGTGCCTGCACATTTCAATGTCTCTCGGGTGACGTCACGGGACGGCCGACGCGTTGAGCGTTACCTCGACAACAACCAAATGAAGTAAGTCCAGCGGGTCCATGGCCGAGCGAATCCATGCCGTTAGACCTGACACTTTAAAGTACAACACAACGGAGTTAATCAATGATGGTGAGATTATAATTCAGGTAGGTCTCTACTGAGCACAAAATTTATTTCTATTTTTGTTGGCAGATCGCAATAAAGTCGTGCATAATGAACCTAGAGGTACATCAAAAATTTTTCTGCCCATGAAATTAGAATGCCGGTATATACAATTAGTGAAAATAAAATGTTCTTCCAAACTCTGAAGAACTTTTTGATTTCGGCTCAATACTTTATTATATAATTAAAAACTTATTAGCTAATATATGGAACAGTTACGTACAGTTATGATGGTTACCCAAGCAACAGAAAAGCTCTCATAAGCAGTTTACACGAGTAGTACTCAGGCCCACGCAGTCTACGGATTTTTACCGTTGTAATTTGAAAAAAAATTCTTGTTACTTGAAACCGAAATGTTATAATTCAACGTAAGTCCTCACCTCATACAGTTTATTATAGAGACTTTTAATACAAATTAGTTAATCCTGACGTCATTAGTACCGTAAAGAAATCAGAACAAATAGATGAACTGGAATTAAAAATAATAAAATATGCCTCTACAACTAATTCTCGGAATATTTGAATTTTTTCCACTTCCAAATACAATTAAACTATTATCGGTCCTCGTACAAGCCTAATGTGCACACAGAGCATCAAGGGTTTGGTGTACGCGGAAGGTACTGACTTACTTGACTGATGGTTCAACAATTTTAACAAGCTGATCAATGATCGGCTTTGGTTTTCCAACATCGGTGTCATGTGGTCGCATGTAATGTGGCGCTGTTGGTAACTTCGCCGCCGATTGCATGCGGCCTGTGACGGGCTGGCTGGTGTTGAGCTTGCATGTAAATCAAGCTGATCGGCACAGTGCACCAACATTTCATACGTGAGTAAAATTCTGCTATCCTGTTGTAAAGAATTGTTGCATTCAAGTCTGAAGGACATCAATTCGGCAAAGACGTTTGCGTGTTAACTTTCTCGCGGATATGATCAAGTGCATTCGTCTCGTATACACGCGTGAGCCTCGTGTACTATGCATGAAGTGGAGACGTAGCCATGATACACTTTAATCTTAGTCCCATAAATAGAATGAGAGATGGGGCTGGAAGTTCAGTTCCTCAGGTACCTTTAGTGGAGGGGTGAGGGCAGGTGAGTGTTGAATGAATGAGTCAACACTTTTCCCACTGAAATGAATGAGTCAACGCTCAATAATGGAGCAAGCAACTTCTACTTACCGTGCATTGGATCATTGGAATGGCGAAATCTAGATAATATGTCTGATAGCAATTAACGAATGTTTTCATTTATTAAAATGCCTGCAAATTCATAAAACAGAAGTTTGAAAGTTTCAGATAGAAAGTGAAAAATGTTTTCTTATTTTGTTTCTTCAAAATAATTTATCATCAAACAAATAATAAATATTTTTTGTTTAAATTGTATACTTTTTGTAGTATTTGTTGCAAATGAACATGTTTCATCATTTCCAAATGAAATGTCGATGCCTTAGGCAAGTAATCTCAACACATTTAGCAGATGCTAATTTCGCCATCTAAGAAATTTCTCCACAATTTATACTCAAAAACGCTCATATTATTACATGCGAGTAAAAAATATGCTAAGTCACCGACGGAAAATGAAAAATTAGTTCTGATTCGTGTTAATATGGTTTTGCTAGATTAATTCGTAGAAATTATTACTACTACTAATAACAGTAATTCAGTCTTTCAATATTTTCATTCAAGTTTCACGGGCTTCTCAGCCTCCAAAATTTTATTAGAGTTGATGATTAATTTTATAATATTCTTACTAATAAAGGAGTGCACCGACATGAGTTCATAGATACTGATGACATAGCGGTATTTTAGGTATAACTAATGTAGACACGAGTCGGTGGTGCACAGCAAATAGTCCCACTGAAAACATTTCGTCTCTCACACACACTGTACATCAGAGTTTCGCACAGGCAATACAATCACTGATAAGAACTTTCACTTTGATAAAAGCGTGGCCAAGTCAATGCCTCACAGCAACGAAGAAATTTCCAGGCGTACGTTATAAGGCTCTGAAACATGTTTCCTTCGTAGCCTCAAGAGAGATTCACATCATCAGTTGATAGGTCCTCAGCTTACGGTCATACGTTTAAGCCAGATGCACAGATTAAATTTCAATTGTCTTCCAATACTAGCTAGATCTACAGTCATGATTATCATCATTGGTACACATCTGTGTGGAAACTCTCGTACGTACATATAAAACAAATTAAACTCTATACAATTTTACTGGTTGCTATTTGCGGCATACGTGTGTGAGATTTTTGTCATACAACGTGGTTCACATTTATCTTTATATATGAGTCAACCAGATACTCTTTTTCTATATCATTTGAGGACTGACTGTAATATAGACGAATTTTTCGAAGCGAATGTTACACATCCATATCTTCGCTAGGATTTGAAAAATCCTATGAAATTTATTTACTGAAAATTCGGTAATTTTCCAATCCTTGCTAGACTTTTCAATTCCTGACTTTAACTCAACTAATTTCCTAATTTTAGTCATTTAGAATCTATGTTGTTATGGTGCATGCAGGTCATCCGAAGTTTGCTCCGTGAAAATCACTTGTTTAATTATAATGAATCGAAGTAAGCTAGTTCTTCACTACAATTCTCAACACTCTACTCTCATTGGATGAATGTGAACATGGATAAAATTATTTCTGTGAACTGTGCTTCCATGATGTACAATTCTGCTGACGCTGAATGCGCAACTGGCATTTTAGGTATATATCATAGTTAAGGCTCAAATCTGTTGACTTTTTTTATGTGTTCAGTAAAATTGCATATCAATAATCTCACTACATACTCAACTCTCTAAGTAAAATTTCCGATAATGTAATTTATACCATGATGATTTGCGAACAAAAGTCATCAGACAAATCAGGTCTTGATGCCTTGCAAAAATTGAGCATCCGTTAAACAACGTCTCCATTTCACCTGAACCAACGCTCAGCACGGAGGATGTGCTCATTTACTTATCAGATTTACATGCACGTGCCATGCAAAAAATTTGTCCCGGAACAAATTGAGGTTCTTCTAGAAAATAACTTTCCATGGAAAAAAATTAGAAAAGTTTAACATAGTTTCATCAATTCGCCTGTATTTCTACTTTATTTTATATATTTTTAATTTTTCAACCAGAAAGTTTAAATTTTCCTAACATATACAGTTAAATCTAAATTTCAACAATTGATTGTGAAGCTAGATGCCGCTAGCTGTGGTGACGGATAGTCGCTGACAGACAGCTGTAGGCAAGTGATCGACAAATAAAACCAACTATTTCAATAATATCATACAGCCTATAAAGTCAAACCATGAATCGTATCAAGCCGCAGGACTTCAAACAGCCTTTCGTTCACGACGCGTTTTGCCTTGGCCTCTTACCGCTTATGCCTTTACGACGACCAACATGATGAAATCTGTCGGTCTTGTCCTTCTTCTCATAGCAACCTTTGGCTATTCTGGTGTTGAAGGGTAAGTGAACTCAGCAATTGTATTCGTGCGCTGTGCTCTCTTCTCATGTTCACATTTATCCTAAATTATTAGATAATATTTCTTTGTGCTCTAATTTTGTACAGCCACTACATCTCAATGCTGAAGAAGTTGCGAAAAAGTTGCATTTAGAGCTATAGATATTACTTGTTTTTCTGAATAAAATGGGAAATGTTCACCTACAATGTTAATCACCAGGTGTACTTATTTGTATTCATTTCTCTACCCCAGTACAAATGGTTGTGAAAAGGCCCTAAACACCATGATGGCGAACGCAGACCAGAAACCTGCCTTCATCGCCTGCAAGTCGGATCCAGAGGGAAGTGCAGCCTTGATTGCCCTCGCAGGTTAGATATTGAAAGATTTATTACCATCAATTGGTTGATCTTAAATTTTCTACCATCGCGCTACTCTATGGGAAATCCACCCAATTAATATTTTTTTGTTTCCTAAACTCAGTTTCAGACTCTATTTTCAAACTTGCAATAAATTTATGATATCATGCGTTATTACTGAAAAATATTCGTGATATGGATAAATTTAAAATTTTAATTATGACTTATTATTCGTTAATGTATACATTAATAATATATTATTTCTTCGTTTCCGTTTCTAAGTTACTTGCTCGGTGAATCACGATTGGTGGATCACTACGATACTCTTAATTAAGGAATGGTTATTTTAAATGTGTAGACGATCATGTGTTTCATGTGTAGAGGCTCAGGTGTTTCATGTGTAGACGCTCAGGGTTTGTGCACAGGAACCCGTTCATGCAATCATCTCTTGAAGGTCTTAAGCACGAACTCTACTCTTTTTAGTTCCATAGCCAAGGCGTGAAACCGCCTCAAATAATTGCCACAGCCTCCTACTTCCCTCGTTTTGGTAGGTCGTGATACCGACTTCAATAGCCGCGTTGGGCCCACCGTGAAGAGGGTACAATGCTGGCAGCTGTATCCTCAAGAAAACTATTCGTATTAAATGGCGATCGCTGGTCGACCTGTTAGAAGGATCACTCTGGCACTTTGAAGCTAGTTTAGCGCTGTCTGCCTATTAACAAATTAATTTTCTTCGGCCTCTTCTAAAGGAGCACTGCAAATCTGCTTACAAGTGAAACTTCATTAGAGCATCGAGTTCTCAAATCAGTTCTCTTTACATTTACCTGTAAATGTCGTTACTAATTATAATCGGTGGTATTTATCGGTATGCATCTGATAGCTGAACGTATAGATTGCTGAACCATTTGTTCTCTTGCCCTGAAAATTTAAATTGCAAGATTTCTAAACTGTAAGTTATTTCATTGATGAAACTATGTCAGAAACCGTAATATACCTCGACCAGGCGAACGAACTAAATGAGATTTTACGATCTTTAGATGGAGGTTCATACAAAATAGATAAGGGAAATCAAACTTAGTTGTCAATATTCGAATTAAGATTTACTTTGACCAAGAACCTAAAATCATATTTAGACATTTAGTTCAGCTACGTTCTCTGAAGATAAACTAGCTACGATTTTAGAGTAAGCAGGCTTATGCTCAAATAAGTTAATTGCATTGAAACGATCACATTGAACACACATGGATCAATAGACTTGACCTATCCGAATATTTCATCAGAGAAATACTCTGACGAAAGTAAACTCTCGCCTAAACATATAACTACAAGGCTTTGATAAATCAAAAATAATAATAATAATAATAACACGACGCCGAACGAGCCGATTCAATTGAAGGTAAAATGTAATCCTGGCTTTGAGATCAAAGTCATTTAAATGCATTTTAGAAACTGTTGGTGAAATTCGTCGATCAAAATGCAAGAATCATAAGATATCGTTGGATTGACGACTAAGGGCCACAGACACTCTCGTCTTCTTTTCTAACGTTTGTAACTCTTCACGAAAAGAAAACCGTTTGGGCTATGTTTTCCGAGCAACAAGTTAAAACAAACTATAAGGACTCCAGGGTTATTAAACTTTTTACTCTTGATATTTCAGTAATTGTATCATCTTGAATTGTGAAACATCAAGCATTTGCAGAGGTAGTTACAATCAAAATTAATACCATTACAATCGAGGCAACATCACAATATCATGTTTCCTTAATACTTTACGGCATTTCTTCTTAATAGAGAAATTTTGAATTGCAGATTCAGAAATTACCCTAAAAGGAACAGGAATCGTTACACAAAGTATTCATTAGTAATGTGTACAAGTAACATAATACCTTATTGTGGTTAAACATCCACACACTCTCAGCATTCATTTCTAAAGTAAGTCATTTTGTACAGAATCCAATTGGAAACAATAATTCGGAACTTTTAGACGAATTGAAAAACAAATAAAGCACAATATCTTACGCACCCTTGCCTTGAGTTAACAGACACAGTAATCATTTCTGTTTCCTGCGAGAGACTTAAGGAAACGTTTATGAAAATCCAGTAAGTTTTGATGCTTGCTTTGTTGGAAGTTGTGGCTCCTTCTCTAAACTGGATTAGAATAAGGCAATACAGAAGGTGTATTGTAAACATAAGTACTAGCAATGTTTTCCAATATTAATACTAAGGAGGTTCATTAAATGGAAACTATTCAGAAATTTTAGTAGTGTTTGTGGCTTAATGTCGGAAAACGATACTATTACTCACAGAAAAACTCGATTCAATATGAAAATGCTGTACTTATCATGAGAAATCTCAATGCGATTAACATCAGTACAATGAACTATTTTAATGATATTACTCGAAGATTTGACAAACTGTAAAGAGTGTAACAACAATCGAGCACAAGAATTGCCTGCCTTACGTAATCTGTCCAGACGGCCCCGGCTGCCAGCCCTGGGGCCGTATTATCAAAACTTCGTAAGTACGCAAAATCGACTTACGAGTGGCGTAAGTGCTGACTTGATAACGTAAGTCTACTTCTACTCATAATAATTTGTTCGGGTAATAATGACTTAGCTAGACGGTAACTCTCATGTCGCGGCATAGTTGCGGAGATCTCAGCGTAATGGGAAGTGCTGCCGCTACGACATGAATTCATTCACCCGGCGCAGCTGCACTCCGTGACTATCATGTCGGGGAGGTTCTGCAGCTACGACATGGATTCATTCACCCGGCGCAGCTGCACTCCGTAACTATCATGTCAGGCAGGTGCTGCCGCCACGACATGCATTCATTCACCCGGCGCAGCTGCACTCCGTAACTATCATGTCGGGGAGGTTCTGCAGCTTGACGGTGTTGGGGGACTCGTGCCACATGATACTGAGCGGCTCGCTGCGCTGCGCGGAGCAGCACGGCGCTACAGCTGCCCGCACCGTCGGACTCAGCGCGTCAGTCAGCAGGATCCGCTGTTGCCACAACACAAAACTTATAACATGAGCAACAAAATAAAATTAATAATAAATTTACATTTAAATGGACGATTTCGCTATTGATGACAATCTTTATTGGCAATCATAACGTCTTAATCTATGCTTTCAAATAAATGGAGAATATATTATTATGCAGTAAAAGTTTTCGACAGCAAGAAAGAGGACACATACTGAAAGAAATTTCTGATACAAAACGAGCGTAAAAATATTAGAAAGCAAATATCTGGAATTCAGAACGCAGTGTTAAAACATTTATAGGAGAATTTAAATAATGGTTTAATATGCGGAAAAATAATAGATTTATAGAATAATACTATTGGTGAAAGGTTAAGGAAAAAAAAACTACAGATAATTACCAAATGAATTTCGAAAATGGGTTCTTCAAATTATTGTGTAAATTTAAATATATGGCTTTATTAGAACGCTGGTGTTTGTTTATTGCTTTAATTTATAAATCAACTCAAAAGGGCGTTCACAACAATTTGTTGAACCCTCACATCGTTGAAGCTCTGAGCTCACCTGCAAGAGGCTGACGTACGAGTTGCCTCCTTCCAGGGTCTCTGCAACTGAAGGCTGTGCACAAGATCCCTTACAGAAGTACATGGTGAAGCCTTGTGGCTGTATGATCCAGTTGTGCCAGCCAAGCTCTACGAAGCTTACGTACAAACTGTCACGACAGCAACCACGCGCTCCCGCGGTGCAGTCTTGAGGCGAGCGTCGCGACCGAGCCTGTGGACGGACATCGTGTTAAACGCTGCACTGCTTCCAATCATGAAACCTTCACCAAATAAATACTGACTACATGGTAAATCAACATTAAAAAGGAATAAGTGACTCGGTATTAGTTGAGTTGCTCACTGCTTTGGCGCATATATTCTGCTCATTATCTTGACATTTTCTGCATACTATCATGCATACTAAATTTAGTCATTTTAAAACGAACGTTTCACTATACAATATTTATAGGAGCGAATGAAATTTGCTACTAAATTGCAAATGAACCCTACACAGTATCTATGGCTGATGTCAAGCAAACAATGAACATGGGGAAGCTAATAATGAAGTCGTCATTTCTGAATCTTGAAAAAAAACTTAAAAACATTAAACTGATAAATAGCCATAGAAATTAGTAGTAAAGATATTGAAGTTTATTTGTCATTAATAATATGACAAACATGTCGGTTGGATTGAAAAAGTCTTAAAAATTTCATTGGAAATCATATATCACGTCAGTTGCTTGTGCTCACCTTGACTTTGTCAGTAACGCGAACTGACAAAAACGGCATAAAATCATCCACTTCTTTTCTTGGATGCTTGCAGTGACGACAAAATATTTCTAAAATAATTCCACCATTTTCTGAGAGTGAAATATCCTGAACGGAATCAGGAAACCCTTTCACAGTCTTCATTTTCTTTGCGTGTAAAGATTTCCGCAATTCTTGTGGCTTTTGGGGCTCAAGAGGAGCCAGCAGCGACGTCGCAACGTCTACGGAGACCCAGCCGTTCTCAGGCCGCGTCACGAGTTGTGATGTGAGTGTGACGCGGTCCTGGGGTGATGATGTAACGCGGGGGTGATGGTGGTGACGACTGCGATGATTGTGATTGCCTGAACTTGATACCTGATGATGACCGAAAATTTTACTACACTGGGTAAATTTTCTTGTGATTATTATTATTGAATTCGCACAAAAAAAAAAAAAAAAGAGAATAATCTCATGTGGTACTCGAGGATTACAGTTCTGCCAAGGAACGTTAACTAATAAGAAGAAATTACGTGGAGAACAATTTTTAGTTTTTTTTAAATACTCGTATTGAAAAATATCAGAATAACTGTAACGTGATTTTTATTGATTATAGCGAAAGTGGAAAAATTTTCAATCTACATTATTTGTATACATTTAATATATAAACAAATATAATTATATATTGTTCACCCAAATATAAATATTTCAACTGGGATAGAATCACTACCTTGGTAACGGACACCAAGGCCTGCTGGTGCTGGTACTCCGACGTGGTCTCCGGAACCTGGAAGAAGACTGAGCTGTGCGACGCGCCGGACGAGACGAGCCCGGACGGTAGGGTGAAATGATAGCAGGTTGCCGTGCGAGGGCTGCTCCGAGGGCACGCCACTCCTGAGGGAAAGCAAGACAATTATATTAATCGCGCTGAAAATATTAATCAATATTATTAATATTAATACAGAATTAACACTATTGTTGAAAGAAGAAGGAGAAAGGATTCGCGTGAGTTATCTTAAATATTATTTTGCAGTCACGGAAAACGCAATCACTAGTATAGTCATTCATGACAAACTCTTCTCACAAACTCCTGAGAATGGCGGCAAAAAGACCGCCAGTTGCGGCCGTCCGCTACAGCCAGACAGTGCGAGAGACTGCATGCATGACGCTGCGCGTGCCCCGCTTGCGTCAGCTTCCATTTCTATTTTCTTTGCAATAATTTCATATTCGAGCTCCAACTGCGGAAGTTGCCCTGCTGTTATATATAACGTTGAGGGGCGGCAAATAGGTTTCGTCGCATTTCTTGATTTCTTAAAGATATTTCAATCTTTAACACCACATTGGCCGCTATCCTTCTTCCGACATTGTTAACTTTTATCATGATCATGAAATGAATATTACATTCAAGGTTTAATCAGTTCTTACTGATAAATTCAGAATATCTCGTTGACTTCACTTGAATTGCCAATGAATTTAGTAGTATTGTGCGTTTTCACAAAACATTAATCTCTGGCCGTCATTTTATGACGTGTCAATCTATGTAATAATATGCTTGTACCAAGGAACATTATCATTATATCCCACATCAAATTTTATTGACATTATATTGCATAGTAATAGTTTCCTCATAATGTCAATAAGCATCTGCACTTAAATATTGGTGAAAAAATTGCTGTACACAAACTAAGATTCATTTTTGTTACTATCGTCATAATTTCACCGAGACATTTCAAACATTGCTATTAATACAGACTCTATTGATAGAAACTACACGTAAGGTTCGCTACACGAAACGCTAGACGGTGGCATATATGAGCCTCGAGCTGTGATCACACAGCAGGCACGTGCAGCAGTCGTTGCCCGCGCCTCACGACTTCATAGCCTCAGACCAAGTTACAATTATTAATTAAACAGTGTGATGGCAGATAAATTCGACTAAAATGCTTGGAATGAAATCAAAGAGCTTCTAAACCCATTCTGTTTCAAAAATCGCTTATCCTAGCGTAAAATATAACAGAGCTTGAAGAAGTACAACCAAATCGTCATGCGGTAAAAAAATTCTAGCTAAGTACAAAAATACAAATACTTAATATAACAAGTAAGATTTTTTAATATACAGATCGTTATAATACGACACTTTCTAGACCCGTCTCAACACAAGCATTAATTTGATCATAGATATCCTGTGTAGACTCCTGCGTCTCGAAATAATTTTCTCGAAATGAACCGGGACAGACGAAACGAGACGAGAAAATTCCGGGAAAAAAATATCGGGACAGAGGGTAAAATTTGTCCCGGAATAAACGTATGAACCGAGACAAGACTTCTGTCCCGGACTTTAAAACTTGTGTCCCGGTAAATTATGAACCGGGACGAGACAGACAGATTTGAAACGAGACATAACGAGCCGAGACGAGATTTGTCTTAATAATTTGAGACAAAACAAGTTTTTCGATTACGATACGAATCATTTTGAAAACATGGGTTGAAGAATGACAAGTTAGCCCCTTATTGCTAATAGGGACATACACAGTTACAAGGTAAATTGAGTTAATTGCAGATTTAACATAACATAACTTAGTGCTCTCGGCGCTGAAGCGTATAGGCCTGATGTGGCCTGTCGCCGATTCTTTTCCTTTTCGTGCCTTGTTCACAGAAGATCTAAAATCGTGTCATTGGACCGGATCTTTTCATGACTGACGATAGTTTGAAGAAGCTACTAGACTTCCACCGGGTTTCGATATGGAGCTAGGCATTTCAAATCTGAACATATATTTTTCCATAGCTTTATCTAGTCTGTTCTTGAACGCGTTCATACTTGGAGCGCCAACGATGTCATCGGGCT